>NC_079561.1:1185000-1485000 GCF_015846415.1 Triplophysa dalaica
AATACCAATTCAAGCGATATTATGAATGAAAGATACAAAATGCAGAAGAAAAAAGGGCATGTTAAAAGGATGGTTCGCCAAGAAAAAATAAACCAAATGCACACGGCTTTCAAGCATTGAGCACAAAATTGTTCATCCTTTTTACGCCATTATATTTTTTAAGTCCAAGCATTTAAAATCATTGATAACGATTCGCTTCTTTCATAGTCTGAAGTTGCTTTTCCTCATAAAACCTCAGACCCCCTTATTAAAACAGACAGAATTTTGCAGGTTCTGTTCCGCAATAGAAATTCACGTTTATTTGGACCAGTGTTATTTTCGTAAACTGAAACCAAAACTGAGATAAAAACGATTGATGAAAAATATATTTTGTAAACTGAAATAAATAAATAAATGTAAAAAAAAAAAATGAAACTAAACTAACTACAGTTGTTTAAAAACGAACTAAAATAAAATAATATTTATCAAAAATAAATAATAGTGTTCAGAAATAATGAGGTTCTTTCCCATTGTGGCTAATTCTGGGTAGGATGTAGCAGCAGCTGTTCTATACTATAGATAACACGTTATGATCATTTGCGTGAAGAAGAAGACAGTAGGATGTCTGGCTAGTCGGAGACGACAGAACATCATTTTAGATAATTTCGGGTATTCGATTGAAACTGGATGAAGAAGACAGAAATAATTGATGGCAGGTCGAAAACGGCAGAGCCCTGTTTGGGACTATTTCCAGTTTTCGTCTGAAACTGAAACAAATGTATTGTCTTGGTGCAAGATAAGATTTGCGGGGTTGAAATAAGGGGGAAATCCGACAAACCTGAAATTTCATTTGCAATCGAAAAACCGCGTGGAGTACAAAAATTTCATGATAAAAGATTAGGAAAGGAGGAGAAGTAAAAACGATGACGCTAATGGCGTTGCTAGCAGCTCACAGACTCTGTCATTGTCCTTTCAAAGATCTGAGGTTTGACCAACAACTTCAAATAAAACTAAAACTAAAATATATTAAAACTTAATAGAAAATTGTTTACATAATAAAAACTAAATTCAAACGAAAAATTCTAAACCTAAAACTAAACCTAAACTGAAATTTGCAGCAAATTTGAAAATGATATTAAAATAAAAACTAATTTTAAAATGCCGAACTACAATAACTCTGATTTTGACACGAGGTTTGGTAAACAAAGACAGAATGTTTATTTCTGTCTGAACTATCCCTTTAAAGATCTCTCGCCCTAATCTCACTCGCCCACTGTGTCACGTAAACTGAACCTTCTCTCTGATGTGAACCCGGGGAACAGGTGTGGTTGACGTATCAGTCAGCGAGAACTGCGGTAATCCCGGTTCTTTCGCTCTCTCCCGTCTGAGCATTGGCAGAGAGACGATGTTTTTATTCTCAGCTGCAATGCGGAGCAGTCTGGTGCTACAGATATTTCACGGCGGAAGCGTACTATCCTCTAGGACCGTCTGCGCCGTAACCCGGCTGACGTCTTCAGAGTGTCTTTATGCCGAGGGGTAAAAAACTACACGTCGGGCTATTTTGACAGACGTAATGACAGGTGGAAGTACTAAGGTGAGAAGCTGGAAGAGACGGCTTTTTGGAATGACACAGTTAGAGGGAGACAACCTGGCAGATGGAAAAGGAGGCGAGAGAAAGAGACTATATTAACAAGCAAAAGGAGGCTGTCTGTTGGCAAAAGTTGCACCAAAACAGCCAACGGGCGAAGCGTCAAATGGAGCGGCACACGGCCAATGAAATATAAAACAAACCAACAGAAACTAGATGACAAACAGAAACACACAGTTAACAAGAGAGTCTGTCAGACGGAGAGATAAAAAGATGGAAAGGCAGCCATAAAAACAAAACGTATCATCATTTCTGAGCATCCGCATTTTTATTATACAAGTATGTAAGTGGACTCACTTTTTAAAGTGGCAAGGGTGAAGACCAATATTGACCGTGACATTACTGCCGGCGTTGAGGTGGTTCCCCTCGATCGTGATTCGGGTTCCTCCGGAGAGAGGTCCCTGAGCAGGCTGGATGCGTGTGAAGTATGGCGTCTGCGGAAAAAAAGAGTATATAAAAATGCAACGATCAACACACTGTTAAGTATGCATTAGTAGATTTAAAATAATTGTTCACTCCAAAAATAACAATTCTGGGCTGGGCTGGCAAGAAAAATCGGAGGGTAGTTTGCATGGTCAGGTCTGTTGACTGGGGGGGGCTGGCATTCGTGTTGCAAGCATTCGCATTTATAATAGGTCTGTCTGAGCGGCCCAACCGGCCCAATACATTAGCGGCCCACCGGGAGAACGCCAGATGGCCAGTCCGCCCCTGTCTGACACTATTTTCCATTCCAAACCGTTCTTTCTTCTGCTGTGTATCTTGTACACAGTAGAAGATATTTTGAAGAATGCTGGTCGCCAAACAATACTTGTATGAACACAACACCCCTGAGACATTTCTCAAAATATCTTCTTCTGTGTTTCACAGAAGAAAGGACGAATAAATAATGACAGAATTTGTGTTTTGGGGTGAACTATCCCTCGTCTCCGAGATGCTTACCACAAAGGTGAAAGCCCTGGGTGAGAGCGCCCTGTAGTCAGCCAGACAGTCTCGGACGCAAACCTCCAACTGTGCTTCCTGTACGCGATACCCTGTGGCGTCATTCAGCAGACACACGATCCTGCGGAAACAGAAACGTGAGAATCAGGTAAACGGATACAAAGCTTGGGTAAATATTATTAGTCAAATGAATCTCTTCGTGATTTATTATTAATGTACTGTAGTAAGGATGTCTTATGCATTGTAAGAGATCACCTTTCCGCGCTAACGTATTCCTCTTCTATAGGTATGCAAGGAACTTTTCCCAGTCTGACTCCCGTCTGAACGTCTCTGAATTGCAGGCCCAGGTTCTCTCCGGTGATGGTGAGCCTGGTTCCGCCCTGCCGTGGACCGGTCTCTGGGAGCAGCTGTTAAACAGAGAAACAAAGACGTTTTGGTTTGTATGAATATAGAAGAATGAGATATGACTGAACAGGCCATATAAAATGAAAAAACAACAAAGATTAATCCAAGACCCCATTCACACCCATCTCAGGTGATCCGGACATGCCAAAAGCAAGTGCGAATAGGGTCAGGGACCGAACTGACACATCGAACAGCTCTGTTTGACACCAAAGGATTGTGCTTGTATTGAACTTCAAGTACGTGTTTTTTTGTAACGACCATTTAAAGGAAACTTTCAGCCGAAAAATCTCTCATAATTTCCTCTTTGATGTGCTGAACACAAATGAAGATATTTTAAAAGTTTGCAACTAAGCTGTTTTGGTTCACCATTGACTCCCATAGTAGTCTTTTGTCCTACTAGGGGAGTCAATGGTGACCCAAAATGCCTTATTTACAACTTTCATTAAAATATCGTCATTTGTGTTAAGCATATCAAAGAAATTTGTAACAACTGTAGGTTGACCATATGATGATATTATTTTCCTTTAAAACAATGATGTGGTCACAGGAGACACTTTTAACAGGTGTAAACCGTTGACAACTTATGACAAGATCACCCGAGACAAGAGTAAACATGACCTGAAGTCAACGTCGCACTATTTGTGCCATGATAGAAGAACATTCCCTTTACACACCCTTAGTGATATTTGAACACTAAATAATGGAGCTCTGGTCAGTGGTAAGGTCTTGGCATGGAGCCCTACAGCTCCCCATTCTCACAGTTCCCATACAAACTCAGATGCCTGGTGTTTTAATGGAGACAAATCACCCCCTGGCGCAGCGGAGCAGAAGCCCCTAACGCCGGGCACGGTGAGATACGTCCCTCCGGCCCCCCTCCTCCATCCAGGCTCTAATTGAAACTTATTACCCATGCTCCTGGATGCGTGCTTCTGAGCTGCGTGGCGCATGGCGGTAGGATAATGTGATTTATTTAGCTGGATTATTCTCCGTAACGAGGACAGGTGTGGCATGACAAAACAAATATGGTGAATGATGTGCGGGGGTAACAGTGGGACGGCGCCCTGTAACAGCCATCATGAGGTAATTACAGGTAGTCTCTACGCCCGATCTCTCGACCACGAGGTCTCCATGGAAACCTGGAGCCGGGCATCGTCCGTCTCACAGGCTTGGGCTCTGGGGGAAATTCTGGAGTGAAAATGATGGTGCACGTCTTACTGTATGTTCATCTAATGCAATGTTGGAAATGTGAACGTCAGTACGTTTTATTACAGTTACGGTGGGTCAGACGCACAAAGCTGCACTGAATGAGAGCCTGAATGGGATTTTCAATACAAGCTAGTGTAGTTCAATTGGCGGAGTGTTGTTTTAGCTTGTAGTGGCCCAAAGTGATCTCGAAGAGGCGAATTCGATTTTTTTATAGGTGCTTAAATAATATAATGTTTAATTAATATAATGTATAAATAATATAATGTATAATGTATAATATAAGATGTTTTTACATTTAAATACACAAAAAAGCTAGAAAAAAAGCGAATCGTACCCTTCAATGAAAGTAATTTAAAATGTATAATATTTAAATATAAAAAAAGATAAAGAAAACATAGCAAATTGAACAGTTCAATGACTGTAAGTTAAAAACTTTAACATTTAAATATACAAAAAAGCTAAAAAAATAAAAGCTAATCGTACCGTACAATGACTGTCATTGTATCACTCATTATTGTAAAGCCTCCTTAAATTCTTTAGTTTGCACTTCAAGCACAACTATATGTCATCCATACAACGTTTTTAAATCATCTTCAATAATACAATCAAATAAAAAGCAAACGCTTCACTTCTGGTCATTACTGTACATTCTGAAAAATGTGCTTAAAGTCGCTTTGTACAAAACCATCTGCCAAATGCGTAAATGTAAAACAGCCTGATTATCAAAACAAATTCTGGCTTTATTGATAGACCATGTAAACCAACGAGCCTTGACCTAAAAATGACTGGATTTTGACTCGAGCGTGTTGCTCTGGGATTACGCTTAAATTAACCTACATTAGATGTCTTTTATTATGTTAAAAAAACAATTTATACATTTCTAATTAAATCAGCCTTAGAGGGGAATGACAGATAAAAATAAAATCTCTCAACACAAGAGGGAGAACGCTAATACACAGGCCCGTTCTCCCCGAGGACCTTGTTAAATTACACACAGTTAAGTAAATCTCCCTTTCATTATCGACTCCGGGTAACGATACATTTCAAAAATATATGCAATTACTGCGATTAAAGTGCACTGGAACGCGGAAGCCCCCCTGCAGATTTACAGTGGCGAGATTATTACTGTTTGTGCGTGCCCCCCGTCCCCCCCCGCGGGTGGGAGGACAACAATGAAGGGAGAGTGGGAGAACTTGGAGGGCGAAAAGAATGGGGGCCGTCTAAAGACCCCCGTTTTCCAGATCCCATCCGCCCACCAGCCACCTGCGCGATGCAAGAGGCTTAACATATTCCTGGTGTTCCGTGTCCTCTGTTGTTTACATTTGCTTGTCATTTGTCTGTCTGTCTGCCTCTCGTTCTCTCCCTGATCCTTATTAGCAAGGTGCGGTTTTATCTCGGCTTGGATGTCTGAGCGCAGCCGAGAGATTTGGCAAGCGCCTGGGTAAGATAGCGGAGGATTTGGCAACACAATAGCTGAGGATCTCTGACGGCGACGTACATGTGACACAAACCGTCCTGTTATAAGGTGCTTTGCCCGTAGAAATATGTACTTGTGCTATTCATCAGATACGTAACGGCACCCGTCTGACGCAGCGCTCTTTGCTTCCTGATGTAATTGAGGTTAAGTGTCTTTGCTTACGGGTACAGGCGTTTCCCTATGGATTTCGCCCTGCAAACCTGCTATTTTCAGAGCCGATCTACTGAAGAATAAAACTTCCATCGTATCTGGGAGTTCTGTACCTCATTTCTTTCTTCCGGAATTTTCTTCAATATTGCTAGTTTGTAGCATATGTTCTCAAATCCCTCTCCCCCTAAGCCAATCTTACAGCCTCGTATAGACCATACAATCAAAAATTGCCTTTTTGCACAAGCGATGCCAATAAAGAATACAGAACAACCGAGCAACAACAAGCCAAAGTGTTCTGTAATTGGTTTCACTGGGGTTGTTTTACATGTCGCTTGGTGGTGTCCAATCACAGGCTCTCCGTTTGCTTTTGTTGGTCTCCCACAAGGATGCCATCTTTATGACTATTTTCATCCGCTGCCTATGTGGAGAGTGCGGGGTGCGCACATACAATCATCCAATCAGAAGCTGTGAAAATCATTCCTTCTGTTTACGCTCCTTTGACTGTCTCACTTCATCTAGCCGCATTCGAACCAAGTCACAACAACATGTATATTTGACATATTTCATGTCAAAGCTTATCAGTGCTGTGTGCTGTTGACAGAAGTGAGATAAGGAGGTGTGTGTGAGAGAGAGAAAGAGAAAAAACAAAATCCCTGATAAAGGAATTTAAATGCTCAGAATAAGAATCATCGCTGTTGCCTCAGGTTAGGAGCGCTGTACTCTTGTGCAATAGGAATCAGGGAAAGTCGACACTCTCAGCAAGTTTGGGCGATATTGATGACAAAGGTTTATTTTTTGGACGATCTATCCAGTACCTCGGAGATGACGTGTTTTTGTAGGCTAACCCCGATGGAAGCGCCGCGCTGGGTTCCTCGATAGAGATTCTAACCCGTTTTCCTACAGACTTTTGGAAGATCGCAAAAGATAAGCTCAGTGATTAACAAAGGTTTTTCTATCAAGATCATCTTTACAAATCAACACCACATTTGTTACTTTTGAAGCCGAAATACAACCGTCAAAACTAAAAGCTAACACGATGCTATCAACAGACAACACTTAAAGTCGCTCGATATCAACACCACCCTTAAGCCTCCCACAAGTCTTTCTAATTTTATTAAAAATGTGTAAGTAATTACTCCGTGAATGAATCAGCATCAATATTTTAAGAGATCTGTGCCCATGCTGCATTATTTGTGAGCTTTATATACGTGATGACATCTCACGTCCTGTCCCCGCCAAAGGAAGTAGTCGCTTTTAGCTAACTTGTTAGCTACTACGGTTTTTAAGACACGATAAGTCTTTAAAAAAACCCAGGCGGGTTATGATTGGTGAGTTTTATGGCATAGAATAAGACATGGCAATATTTAGAGGTTTTGTTTACCACAGACCTTATTCCGGGCGATTTACATTTACATTTAGTCATTTAGTAGACGCTTTTATCCAAAGCGACTTACAAGTGGGGTAGGTAAAGGAAGCAATTAGGACAGCATAAGTACAACAAAAGCATAAGTGCAATCATAAAAGAAGACTAGTTTCATATAACCTGACACAGTACACAAAGCTAAGTTAGAGTTTTTATTTAATATTTTAATATAGAGAAGAGATGAAATACAAGTCAGAACTGATCTGTCAGATGTTGATGGAAGAGATGTGTTTTCAGACGTTTGTTAAAGATGGCTACGGAATCTGCAGATCTTGTAGCAGTGGGCAGATCATTCCACATAGGTGGATCTCACAAAAACCCATTGAAAAAAAACTCATAGACTTTGGAGCGATGGAACCGGAAGTCCTAAAATGCTAACTTGCTGATAGGTTTTGCATACAAAAATACGTCATCTCCCTATTGACAGAAATGCGATGACGCAAGACGACGCTAAATTTCTTTAACTCCCCTTCCTGCTTGACACAAACTGTAAATGTTTAATTCACAGTGTAAAATAATTCAATGTATTATGGTACTTTTATCAATGATCAATTTATTAAAGTTTTAATTGGACGTTATTAGCCAATCACCGTTTCCACATACTAAGGAATAAGTAACATGACTCCGAAAAAAAGAACGACGGGAAACGGCTGAGCTCATTGGTTAAGAAATGTTTCCACAACTTTAGCGCTCACATACAAACATTGCAAACTTCCAGAGCTGAATGCTAATGGACAGTTCTCTATTGTAGACCGCACTGGCTGGAACAGAGATCAGAGCACAAAAACGTTGACGTCACCAGGCCGCTTCGGCCGAGACGCAAAGCAGTCCACAATGAGACCGACATAAAGCAAATTCAATTACCACTCAGACCCAGGGGTCTCTCTGAAGAGACAGCATAAGACTGAGAAAATCCCAGTTAAGGACTCAATTCCAAATGAAATTAGAAGCTTATCCAGCAGCTAATATACCAAGTCACACCACTCCGATGTGAACAAAGGAGGAACAAGAGAATGAGGACGCTAAAAATGGGAGAAACTCTACAAAATGCCTGTTCTGAGGTTGGGAGACATAGGCATTCATAATGCTACTTGTGTTAAGCTATTTTATGGAAAGTGAACACTCTGTTAGATGTATAAAAGACGGTTGTTAAGGAGGGTCAGCATCAGCTCACAAAGTCCCTTCTCAACCAGTGACTTGGCACCAAAACAGGAGCCTAATGCCCGGAGTATAGTTCCTTTCACGCGTACATGAGGGACAGTGTACAGTGCGCTTGACGCATATTTCGTCATCAGAATAGTACGGGCCAGAATTTTGTTACCTCGCATTCAGAGTATGCAGTAACCACCGGAAAACAGTCGCCGTGCCACTTTCTCACTACAAATGACCCGCACCGCCACCACCACGTCGCCCGCTTTTAGCGCGTGCCTACCACGTGTCTACATTTAAAATACGAGGAAAAGACACAAAATGTGAATCAGGACTTACGCTGTTTCATTTCTTTGTCTTAACCTCTCTCTTCTCTCTTCTTCCAGGCATTTAGCTCTGGTTATAGAGCGATAAGTATGAAGAGACAGGCATGAGCTAACGGATTAGCAACTGTGCCATTGGCAATTACCCAGTATCAGGGGCTAATCTGACTGAAAGAGACCGCTGTCTCTCTGAACACTAGCTGGCAGCGCTGGCACATAGCAGTATATTAGCATCAATCCATTGCTGCACGCCAATAAAAGCAAAACGATAGATTTATCTGCCAACGTCTGTGCTAAAACACAGGGAGACGGGCTGGAGGTCTATTGTTTTAGAGTAAGAGTGTCAATGTTATAGAAACTGAAGAATGGCAGGGCACTGTTATTGTCAGCAAACGTGAAGTGAACGAATGAATGGAAAACGGCAGAATTCAGAATCCTGAAAATCCCTTCACTGACAGTTTAATTCCGTCAGTCACATGACTGCGTTCTTCAAAATAAAGGTCCCGTTTAAAGAGCATTTGTTAAAAGCTCATGCATATCCAAGTATTTCTAAAAGCCTCGTGATCATAAGTGTGTACATGGCTTGACTGAATGAAAATAGGTTACCTTGATGATTTTCGGGTGCGCGCAGCGACTGTTTCCAGCGCTGGGGTGCATCCAGATGCTCTCAGGAGGAGCACACTCCTGTCTCAGCGAACACTTCTTCTCTTGGACGCACCAGCCACAGTCGAAGCGAGGATCTGCTTTCAAACACATTCCGCAGCTGTCCCGCATGGCGTAACACTTGTACAGGTGCGCTAGCGGAAAGAAAGAAAGAGAGAAAGAGAGAGGGAGATTAATGGTTAGAAAGAAACACAGGCAGGAAAAAACTAACTCTCTAAGTTTCGCATTTTATAAAAAAGAGGAATAGTTCCGTCTCTGAGATGTGTTCGGACGAAATATGTTTGAAGCTCTTTAAAGTATAAAGGATTAAGAATATGTGACAAAACTTACATATTGTATTATACTTAGATAACACACTTCCTCTGAAAAAAGAGTTTTGGAAAACAGAAAAACATTCAGTTCTCTGAAGCTGGAGATTAAAGTACACACAAACCAACAGGTGTCACTTCAGATAAAGCTGACAACATTTCGTACAGATAAAGAATGCAGATTTTTGTCACGGGCCTCTGAAGCCGGAGGATGCTGTGGCTGAACGTTCTGATGTCTGAGCGTCACCGCTGCCGGACTTCAAAAGAACCGGCGCATCCATCCGTCTCAGCCTCGTGCTAATCTGATTAGCCACGGCTAAGCTTAAAAGTAGCTCGGTGCTAATTAAACTGAACCAAATGAATGATTTAATTACATTAACATTTCCACTTTACAGCAGGATAGAGCCGGGGGTTTCTCTGCCGGCGTGGAGAAGACGGATACATTTAATATGCTATAAAGAGGGGTGAGGAAATATAGAGAGAGAGAGTGAAAAGGAGAGAGTGACATATGGATGGAATGGGAAACAACAGAAAAAGAAAGAAAATGAGTCTGTCAATGACTTCACAAAGTGTTTTTATAAGGCGCCTTCTATAGCAGTAAGATGGTTTAAACAGAAGGCACAGAGACGATTTCTCTTTATCTTTAACAGCAGGTCTATCATATTTCTGGGACATATAATAATCAAACAGAAACTATAGAAACATCAAAGAAATTCGAGTGGTTTCCATTAAAATACCATTACAAATCATTAGCTTTTCCATTAAAATCAGAACAAAATTCCTTTTTGTAGTGTGTTTTGAGTCATTTTTCAAATACTTTTCCAATAAGCCGTGCCACCCTGCTGCAAAAGGAATTAGAAACCATGAAATAAATGATAATGTTTTAAAGTGATTTGTATTGGTTTTACTGGAAACATTAATGATTCTACTGGTTTGTGATGGATTCTATTGGTGGGATGTTTAAATCCTATTGGAATAATGTCCAAAACACACTACAAAAAGAGTTTAGTAATGGTTTTAATTGGAAAAGCATATGGTTCACGCATTAGAATTTCTGAAATGGTTTCTGTTAGGTTTCTACAGTTTTTTTCAGCAGGGCAGAACATCCCACCACTAAAATCCACCACACACCAGCAGACAGATAATGGTTTTCATTAAAACCAATACAGTTCAAATTATAAACCATTACATGCACAAACATGAGATTGTGTTTTGAGCAGCGTTCTATTGTTTTTTTTTGAGCAGGGATATAAAGTTTCGTTCCAAATAGTTTGTCTCTTCAGTGTACACAAATTTCCATAACAGAAGTACAACAAAAAAATGAAGTGAAAAACATCTACACATGAGTGGGGCTTCAGTTCGTATCATTAAAGTGATAGTTCAACCAAAAATGGACAAATTCTGTCAGAGTTTACTCTCCCGGTGTGACTTTCTTTCTTCCACAGAACACAAAAGAAGATATTTTGAAGAATGTTGTTAACTGCCGCCCATTCACTTGCACTGGTTTTGTGTTCAAACAATATGAGTGAATGGGTGCTGTTGCTGTTCGGTTACCAACATTCTTCAAAATATCTTCTTTTACGTCCTCTAGAAGAAAGTCAAACAGGTTCGAAATGACAAGAGGCTGAGTAAACGATGACAGAATTTTCATTTTTGGGTGAACTATCCCTTTAAGACCAAGGACGCTCATAAATCAAACACTTTAATTCCGTATGAATGGAGAGGAACTGAAATGTGTTTTCCTCTCGTTTTGTGGCAGAAACATCACAGACAGAACCAGATTATCTGTATTAAAAACACAGAGGCCTGGAGAGACATAAAACTGTCTTAATTGTTCTTCACGAGCACTGAGGAGAGATGCAGATACTACACAGAGAAGGAACTGTTACTTAACGTGCGATGAACAAGTGAGAGTAAAAGAGAGAGGTCAGTTTTACCTTTAATATTGTAAGGATTGTCGATGACAAAATCTCCATTCCAAACAACGGAGAGGTCCACAGGAAGGTCGCTGATGTCATTTCCTTCGTAGTCATACTACAGAGAGATAAAAAGAAAGAGAAGACAAATTTGATGACTGCACACTCATGGACACACATTTCAGGACCCAGAACAGCTTTTTATGTACTGTGCATCAACAAAATGAAAGGTTGACTTAACTTAAAGATTCAAGGCAACTTGCTGCACAGCTTTATTGAGTTAACACAACTTTTGGCCAAGTATTTCCCCTAACTCAATGAACTACGTAATGTCACATGACTTGTGTTAAGAACATGTGTTAAGTTTGTATTTATTTTCTTGTGACCCGCGGTCGACCCTCCCGCCGCCTTCCTTCACGACTCTCATCCCGCCTTGCTCGTCACAGTTACTTACAAAATTACAAAAAAACGAAAATATAGCCAGCAAACACTAAACTAGCAATCATTTTAAACATTTTAACCAAATTCTTCAATGCATGGCGGGAACATTCAAACAGTAGAATTGTTTTTTGAGATTACTCAGTTTGGCAAGTTGGTCAAACTTCTTGACGTGCTTTGGACAATCACTTAGATATCCAAGTACAGTCAACAAAATAATCTTTGATGGTACCACATTTAGACAAATTTTGTTCAGTACACACAATAAAATGCATTCTTCTTCTATTGAATAAACTTTGTTCAAGTTACTTTTGTACCTTTGTTTGAGAACAATTTGAAGTTGTCGTTTTTTTACACTGAATTCACAAATAAATAAAAAACTGAGAGAGTTATTTGAGACAAGCCACAAATAAACAATTCTCCACAAACGTACAAAGCGCATATCATGCCAAATCGACGCAACCATATTGCTGCGCAACACGTCAGTGATTTACAACACAGATCCTGACATGCGACTGGGGTCCGTTGGGACGAAGAGCTTTCTCAGAAACACAGTTCCACCGTTCCAGCTCAGAATGAAACATGCTGGCTTATCTCGGCCCATGTAAATCCTGCCATTTAAGTGTGTATCCTAGAGAGAGAGAGAACGAGTGAGCAATCCAGATAAAAAGAGACGGCAACAGAGTGAGACGGATGGAGAGAAACAGACATGTCTGGATTCTCATCACGCAATTGTGCGACTGTCAGATCAATACTGGGGGAGGTGGAAACAAACGCAGGCGGAGACACACATACACACGCACAAACACACACTCACACAAACACACAGAAAGCACACAATCGCGCATGCAAACACAAACATGCACACACACACAATCGCCAACAGAGACAAACACACACGCACGCACACACAAATGCACGCACACACTCACAAATGCATGCAGACATACACACACATGCACGCACTCACAAACGCCCACACACACAAACGCACAGACAAGTACACACACTCGCACGCACACACAAATACACACACAAACACGTTACAAGCAGCGATAAACAGCAGCAGATGTACCAGATGACACGCTCACAGAGGTTGTCGTATCAGGATCTGGAGAAACGGTCTCATCAGTAAAACTACTGACTCACAACCAGCACACAGAAAAATAGGATTTGTCAGAGCGCATCTTCACGTTTCTGGATGAAAGGAGAGGTCAGGCGGTGGCAGAGGAAGTGAGACGGGGACGGGAGAGGAAGCGTGTGCGGGAGATCTCAGAAATCTAAATTACAGACTGGAAGTGTAACAAACAAGTGGCGGAATTTAGGCGTGAAGCATGTTGAGGGAATGTAAGTGAAATTGGCATTTCCAATTTGCTCGCTGACATATCTCATTAAGAGTTGTACTGTCTTCACTTGTGCACACACACGCATGCACGAAATTCACACATATAATTGTTGACAACGGTTTTTTTTTTTTAATATGTGAACAGCAAGACCAGTCCAGTCAGTGTTAAAACTGGCTCACACTGACACCCGCCCCCAAGATATCTTTAAGAGGGTTCCAACTTGTTCTACAAATTCCACACAAACACGACCAAAACGTTGAAAACCCAACATGTTTAAATAGGAATAATAATTTCATTTATGAAAATAACTCTATTCAACAGTTACAGAGTTTTAAAAAGTACAGAACCCCAAACACATTCACATCACACTTATTATCTCCGTGGGGAGAGTCCATAGGCATAATGAGCTGTATACTGTACAAACTGTATATTTTATCCCCTAACCGCTACACCTAAAGATCGTAGAAAACGTTTTGCATTTTTAGATGGTTCTGTACAATTTAAAAGCTTTTTTGAGGTCCCCACACTGACACGAGTCCCCAGGAGTTGGTATGCATTCAGGTTTAGGTCCCCACTAAGATATAAAAACCAAGTCCACACACACAAATCTGATATCAGCTGTCGGTCTGAACAAAGCCAAAGATTCATATGATAAGCCTCTGAAAGGCTCAAGGTCAAAGTGAAACCGCTGAACGCCCTCGAGTCACAAGACCTTTGCTTCACACAACGGTTCATTGACAGCTCCTCTCCAAAGCTTCAGCTTGATCAAACGCGACCTCCACGCTCATGCAAACATTCTTCTCCAATCGGCCACATGAACTCTCACACTTCTTTAGCCTACATCTCCTCACCAGCGTCCCAGCTCCATTAAACTTTAAAGAGCCGGGGCCGCCCGCCCCACGCGTGTCACGTCTCAACAACGGCCGTCCCTGTTCCCCGAACACACAGATATGATTTATTCATATCACTATTAACATGCTTTTGACACGCTCGGCTCGGACAATCGCCGCACGCGCTAAATGCAGCGCTAGGGTCATGTGACCCAGGTTTCCGAGACCACAAAATAGCTGAAAACGACTGAAGAGGGCTTTGTTCTTTACCAAAGGTCACATATGCAGCATTATCGGAAAGGTGGTTGAAAACGACGGGGAGCTCGGGGAGAACTCTTCTTCCACTGGAGACGGGAAGAATAATCACGCTCATTATTCAGCCCGTGGTCAGCGTGCAGACGTGGCGGAGGGTAATTAATTGCTCGCGCAAGTGCGAGTTCCCATGAGGCCGTTGGAGGCCTCAACACACAAGGTGAGTAGAAACATGCACATGACCTAATTAAGAAGAACCATGATCCGGCAACTATTCCATACGCACCATACACACACACACACACACACAGTCCCTCAGGTGCTGAGCTGAAATGGCAGGTGTTGATAAATGTCAACGCCCGCTACAATGTCTCTTTCTCTATATCTTTGTGTCTGTGTGATACAGCACATCGCAGTATCCACGGGGAAAGCGTGGTGTGTTTTCAGGAAAAGTGCATTTTAAAAAAGGCACAGAAGCTATAGGTGTCTGTACACTGAAGAGGTGTAAGGTGGCTCAGAGGTGCACCAAATGCAGTTTAAGGACACAAATACTGGATTAGATCCATTTAAAGCACATATGCATTTAAACTAGAATGTTTTTAAATCAGTATAGAGCAGGGCTAGACAACTTAACATTTCGAATAAGTGAACAGACTTTGAGATTATTAATTATTCTTTGTTAGTTTAGCTAATATAAAGTACTTGTTATAAAACATTGGATGCACATAATGATCTGTTTACAAACATATAGACGATTATTATCAGTAAGCGTAGTCATCTTATTGAAAACAAACACCATGTTTTCTATATATTTCATTTGTATTGATATTTGTATCAATGTGTATTTACAGTTAAGCACAATTGTTAAATACGAGTACTATATGTTCTAAAGAAATACATCTGAATAAGATTAAATCTTGGCCACTAGATAAAAAATCATAGGAAAAAACATCCAATCACAGAGACAACAACTTTGCCCAAAGTGACAAAAGTGCAGAACACAGACTACATCTTTCATTTATAACACGATTAAAAATGAAGTACCAAACTTTACTAGGTATAGAAACTCGTGAGAGTTCCAAGAACAGCCTAACATACAGGATCTGGTGCTCTATATCACCCCACCTGCACGCCCAAATTTATAATGACCCTCACAGAGGAAAACCAATGCGCCCCAGAAAAGTGAGACATCGGGCATCTCCTCCGCCTGCGCCCGTCCTCTACTGGCAAGCTCATAGATCAGAGAGAAGCGAGGATGGGGTGAGGCTGGAGATTCCGGGTCCATGGGGCTGGACAGTGCCTATGTTAACAAAACATGCCAGCTGCTGGAATGGGGGGGGGGAACGCTGCCTTTGTGTAGGTCAGTCTTATATAATTACTCATTTTGATAGCCTACCTGTGCGCTAGAGTAAAAATAACACATCAGCTAATTGGGGGAGGTTTATTAAATCTCCCATGCGAGTACACAGATACGTAAACACCAGTACTGTACAAATGATATATTTTCTTTTGTTTCTGTCGGGCATCCTTGTTAATTATACAGCAACGAGGTTGTCTACGATGTATTTACTTTTATGCCGGGGTTCACACCACACGCGAACAATCGCATTCCACGCTCTTTATTACTCGTGGGAAAAGTTTGTCATTTTTGCGTGAGTGATGCGATCTGACGAATACTTTCAAACTTCGCGGAAGACGAGATTGCCACCATTCGCACCGCTAATTCACATCTATACGTGTCTTTGCATTGACTGTGTATGTAATTTACTAGCGCAAAACGCTTCACTAGCGTGTGGTGTGAACCCAGTGTTAGAAACATTTTTTTTAATTATGGAAATATACTAAAAAACACAATGCAATATATTAATTAATACATTTTCATATTTCTGCTGTACTTTTGAAATCGCCATATTTTGTGATTTTCATTTTTTGTTATAAATCGTAATATTTAATCGTTAATATAACATCCCTTACTGTTTCACCGGATTCTGCAAATATCTAATCAACTTCAATTTAAGTATTTAAAGTGTTTGTCAACATTGGCCTGTCCATTCTGGGTTTTGGAAAGACAGCAAAAAAATACTAAAACCAAATGCTTTTATTGTTAAATATACACACAATAGTGGCAATTCCTTACTGTATCTTTTATTCAATACATTAACACTGTAAAATATGATCAATATGCATTTTAAAATATATCAAATATACAGACAGTATATTTTCTTTGCGTAAGGGACAGTTTGTGTTTCTATAAGAAAAGAGGCTTCAAGTGGCTCAAGTGTTAATGCATCTCTAAGCTGACGGTGAATCTTCTTCCTAGCAGGAGATCTTCTCCACAGGAGCGTCTGACACAATCTTAACCCCACTGCAGGACACAACAAACACTCCTTGAGTTATTCACCTCTCTCTCTCACACCAACAAAAACACTCTCGCTTGACCCCCCAGCTCATTTCCCTTCCGTCTTTCCATTTTCCTCCTCCGAGCGTTTGGGGAGGAAAGGGCGCGTTGACTCAGAAACCATCTTGCTGCCGCATGGCTGCAATTCATCATCATTTTATCTGCGACGGCTTTTAATTGGATCCTATCAAACTCTCCCGATAGTCCTCATTTTGCCGTCGCGAGCGGTGGACGGCACGCAGGAGATTCTCGCTGAGATTTCACCCCGGCTGTTCTTTCCATCATCGTGTGTCTCTAGTTCTCTCTCTCTCTGGTCATTTATCTGAGCTGGAGCTAATGTTGTTAAGCCGAGTCTGATACCATCACCCTGTTCTGCTCATCCCTCGGGTCCTGGTCCGTGGCGCTCAGAGACAGAAAGAGGGCGAAAGACGGAGAGGTTTGTTGAGGAAAACATTTCAGAGGCCTTTTTATTTTAACCCTTTCTCGCTTTCCTTTTACTCTCTCTCTTTTCTTCACAAGCCGGATATAGAACCAAACCAACTATACGAAGATGCTACTAAACCTGAAAAGGCCTCTTTTCAGCCAGCTGACACCGAGAAGTTCCCCTTCGGTATCAAGCTTCTAATTGTCAATGATGTTCCTCCATCTCGCACACCTCGTCCGAAGCCCTATATCCTTTGTTTACTCAATCGATTGAGTCAGGACTACCTGCTTCCCTCTGCGTCCCAACACACAGTCGTGTTTTATTAACCCGCCTCTCTATTGTCTTAAGCAGAGAGACACAAGATCGAATTGATCAATCTCAGGCAAACACAATCAGCTCTGCCAACCTAATCATACACCACCGGCCATCTGCCTGCTATGAGCCCGGGATCCCACCTGCCAGCTGTTGCCCTCTATCTGCCTGCCAAGAGATTCACCTACAAGCATCGGTCTTGGGCTACGTAAGAAATAAGGCCCTGAATTATACCGGTTAACTAAAGTAAACAAATTACGTTTGTTAAAAAAGAACAGATTTGATTATCTTTGCGATAATTGGAGATGTAACGGTATGAAAATTTCACATCACAGTTATAGCGGACAAAATGATCACGGTTATCAATACTATCGCAGTTTTGTTACAAAGTGATGGAAAATCAAAAAAAAGGTACCGATACCAAGTTTTTTATTGACGTGACTTGCTAATCGCACTTGCTAATCGCACATCTATAAATTGACACTGTAAACATCAATAAAAGCTTTAACTTGGCACATAACCATGGTATAAACGGGATAATCCACAGCTAGCCTCCGCTACGCGTTGGCTGGTTCTTCGCCTCCATGCATTAAAATCCTTCAATGCACGGCTAGCCGTGGATTATCTCTTACATAAACATCAAATGAATAACATTTATATTAATTCTGGCACAATGGGGTCATGAGGTAAAAGTTGAAGTATGTAAATAAGACATTAATTTAAACGCAACACAAATCAGAAAATCATCTGTCTGCACGTGTCGTGAATAATCAGGTGTACTTTGGGATCCAGGAGACACCTGCTGTCACAAGAGCGAACGCCAAAGAAACTAGAATTGAACAGAGCTTTAGGGTCATCAGTCTGTCTAAAGAAATATGAAGTAAATGTGTTTCAGAACATCTTTGTTTGCCTCAATATGTACATGTTGAACTAAAAGCCCTGTGATCGCAAATAAATGGGAGCGGACGGTTCAATCATAACTAAAATATGGCATGATATTACTCACCGTTTTATCGTGATTAATCATAAAACCAGTAATCGTTACATCACTAGCATTAAAATACAACATAAACTCATTGTTTTATTTATCACAGACAGCTGACAATATTCACTTAAAATATCATTATACGGTAATTTCGTGTTAAAGCAACCAAATTATAAAATATCTAATTTGATCATTTCACCTACATACTTGGAGCGAAATTACAGGGAGCGTCATTATTTTCACATTTATTCTTATTTTTAAAGCAATCTGTATGAGTAAAAAATTAGAAATAATTTCAGTTAAAAAAATATTTTGTTATATTATATGAACAACTACTTTTATTTATATTAAACTTTTTACTTAAAAAAATTACCTGTACTTTTATTTTATATTTCAAAAATTAGATTCTGGTTCCTAATAATCTTCTCTTTTAAATTTTACATTAAAAAGTCCCTATAAGGTACAATCCCAGGGCTTTGGGAATCACAATATGACTCCATGTGCAATTTTATTCATCTTCTTGTGTTCTTTTTCCAAAGTTTGCATACATGTAACTCAAAAAGTTAAAACACTTTTATTTTAGATAAAGCCCCTTTATGACCCTATATGCTGGATTCCCAGAAATACGGGGATCTCTATATGGCTCCATGTGCAATTTGTACATATCCATCTTGTTGTGTTGACACAGAATGATCCTTTAGCATTGTTTGGTAAAACATTGACATTTTTTAGCCTTTTTCCCTCAAAATTATTCTACAGCCCGTTTTGTTACGGGCCAAGAAATAATCAGACTGTGTAACACACAACCCCTAACACCGACAACAACCTTACAATGACATTTTGTAGAAACTCCTCTTTTATGGCAAACAGTTCAAAGCCCTTGAATTCAACAGAACCATTAGTCAGCGCTATAATTAATCACTCATATTGAGAAAGTTTCTACGCCGTAAAAGAACATTGGGCAGGTGATTCATATCCGACCCGCCGTTTGGCACCCCAGCCAACACGCATTAACCCGCGAGCGCCAGGACCGTTTCAATTCAAGCGTATTGACGACCAGTCGTTTAAATCGCTAAGGAAGGACTTTCTTAATGACTCAAACAATGGAGGCTCTTGATCTGTGCCAAAGCCTGTCATTTTAGACATGCTCCTACTTCTTGTAATGGAACTCTCACGCAGGGCTACGCAGCACTCATGCTAAAATCCCTGCATGCTAAGTAACTGATAATTGCTGGCGTTTAATGGTGTAATTGCAGTGTGGATCTTAACACGGCTGTAATTGCGGCTCTCATTAGGACTGACGGGCTGTCTGAACACCCAGCAGCACAGAACCAAACCTGGCGTGGTTCCGTCGCAGGCATTAACCGCAGATGACAGGGGAAATGAGCGGACCTTTGAGGAAGAAATACAACTGCACTATAGGAGCTTTAACAGAGATCGAGATGAGCTGATGCTAACCTGGTTTGTCCGTATTCTAGTGTTTCTCAACAAGAAAAACGGAGTAAAAATAGTGATGAGTCATCATACACTATTTCATTTGCTTATTAACAGATTTCACAGTAAACGCTGTTAAGTATTATTTAAACATGAGAAACATCAAGAATTTAGATTTTACAGAATTGTCCCTATTTGTTAAAATGCTGTAAAAATTTCAATTTACAGAAAAAGACCGCAAATGTACAAGTTGGGTGTAAAATAACATGAAAAACATGTACGTTTACTTTATAAAAATGTCATTTTACTTTTTTTTTCTTGCATCCCAACTTCCAGAATAGTACAGTTTATATTTCATGGGTATTTTGTCAGCGTATGGACATAATATACTGAAGAAAATATGATATGTTTGCTAAATAATCGGTCTTTCCAAAACCTTATTTGTCCATATTTGACGTTTTACAGAAAGGGGAAAAACACTGTATTTTTCAATTATTAAATATTGTGTTGTCAAAGTTTACAAGCACATTTGGAATACATTTTATTTGTTAGATGTTTGCAACACCTAAAGGGAGTGTAATAATAATGATTTAAAGCACAAAATATGGAGATACGAGGTCTCAGAAGGACAGCAGCCATATGGTAAAATAATGATTTGGGTGCATTTAATTATTGAAATATATATATATTGTCAATCAATCAAAATGTATTTATGAAGCACAATAAAAACTACAGTAGTTGACCACTGTGCTGTACAAAAGTTTTGACGGCAATGCACAAAAAAGGAGAAAATCAAAAACACTTATAGGTGACAGATCCTTATACTCTAAGGAGAATCGTAAGGCTTGGTTAAACGTTTTTTAATTGGGATTTAAAATCTAATATTATTATTATTGAAATATTTTATTATTGAAATATATTTTAAATTTGAATAATTATGGAAAAATTTAAAAACATAACCGTTGCACTCCATAAAACATTTTATTTTTTTTAATAAACAATTGCGATTCTATATATTGTTAATCCCTAGTCAACACGATAAAGAAAAACGCTCATTATGGGTTTTTGAATTTGAATTACAAGATTTGAGCTGCCTCAAAAAAAAACTTCAAAAACACGTATAAAACATCCACCCTCCCTTCCAAAATGAGAAGAGAAGTGGCACTTATCAGCTGGCTGTTTTCTACTCTCGTGTTGACGGTTAAAGTTAACATCACTCCGGCTGATGCCTCCTGCTAGTGGAGAAAGAGGAATAGCTTCTCGTCAGCAGCACGGCAATGGCTGTTGATTTGAAACGGGCGCGACAGCAAACAGTCGATAAAGTGTTTAGCGAGACAGCTCGCCGCAAACTCTTAGCCGTGTAATTAGCTTCCCTTCAGTAACATCCACAAGTCTCGACACAAAAGAGGACGCCACAGAAAGACGGTGCATCTTACAACGGCCATCAATAAACATCGGTGAGAGGTGTCATGGTGCCATCAAATACACAAGCCTCCGCTCGCCTCTAATGACTGCCTCTGTAAAGCAGTCTGTTAAAAACAGAAGTTTAACATCTTTCTTTGGGCTCTAATGGCTCACCAGTCTCTGCCCAGTGCCGGTTTGACAGCCACACAAAATGTTGATTGCCCAAAAGGGGGCGGACTGGCTTTAAAAAAAGGACGAGTGGTTCAACGTCTAGAAAGGCTCTTAAAGGACTCTGTGACTGAGCGGTCCAATAGATGTGTGCATTTAAGAGGTCTCAGTCATGTCTGAAAGAACAAGTTGCCTGTAGTGCTATACAATGCACATTTGACAATTACCTCCAAAAACAACAATAACAATAGCAAATAAATCAATAAAAATACCCTCAACAATGTCTGAACAAAATCTGTGTTTAGATTTGGGCAGATGCTTAAATCATACCGATTTGAATATTAAATAATATAATCTAAAATACGCTTAAAACCACATTATTTAAGCCATGTGATTCACATTTAATAACAATAGCTATTTATAGACCGTTTTGCAAAACAGAAACAACACTAGTCAAGAAACACTTCCTGTTTTAACTACATTTTTTTCAATTAAAATTATTAACATTTCAACTATATTATATTTCTATGATAAATTATATTTAATTAAACTTTTGTATTTTTAATATATATTTATATTGTGTTTTAACAACTTTAGCTAATAAAAGTAATAAATTATACGATACTTCAATTATTTGAACATCTTTAAGATGGTTTAACATTTCAATTCCGTTTAAATGTTCTGCTGTGTTGTTTGCTATAATGTAAAACAGAAACAGGAAGTGCTTCTGGACCAGTGTTTGCATCTTGCTAAATGGTCTTTAGTTATAATAGGAAAAGACCTGAGACAAAGCTGACACCTAAAGACCACTTCGATAAACAAAGATGATCCAACGCTAATCCAGAAGAATGTTTTTCAGTTTCTTTCACATTGTAAACAGAACATTTATAACTGAATGTTAAATGGACATCTTTAGGATTTAATTATAGATTATCTGTTCAACTAAATAAATAGAATTGAAACCGCAAGTGATTCTGGACCAGTGTGCGAAGTGGTCTATAATGAATCCTCCTGATATCTCTCTCCTGTGGGTTAAATGGAAAGAAAAGTGTGTTTGGACTCACCATGGTCTTCTGACACTGTATGCTGGTGCTGTTGAAGCGCAGAGCTGTGACGCTGTACTCTTTGCCCTGGATATAGAAGATACATTCATAGTTCCTCTGACCAGACTGGGGCTGTGGAAGATTCCGGGCTAAGAGGGTGATGGGCTTCATGACCCCAACAGGGATATAGATCTGGGTGGAGGGCAGGATCTGAGGACACTCCTTCAAAATACAAAAAGAGGGTTTTTTGAGAATCCGTGTATTTACATTTTATGAGAAAAAATGTGTCTATTAGCACATTGATATGTTTTTCTAGGTGTTTCTAAGGTTGTTGCTGAATTGTATCAGAACAAATCTACTTAACAAGCGGCAAGATTGAAGTCCACAGCAGATTGCAGCAGATTGCACGTAACACATGTCAGACTTGTTTACAGGTACAACATTTTTGTTTTTGTTTTATGCATACACACACTGAAGGAAAAGGAAAACATAATGACTCGCTTTTACAGTTTTGAGAAATTCAAATGGTGCATCTAAAAGGAGATCAAAAACACTTTTGATCTCACTACTTGAGCAAATGTGGCTATTCAGACATTCTGTGATGTCGCTACATCGTGTGCCAAAGATGAGAAGGATGCTAGAAGGACTTCAAGGGACATTGTCACCGTTGTCATGCCAACAGATTGGAAAACCAGGGCACAGAGCAAGATGCAATTAAGCTTTTGAGGGCGTGTGCCATTTTAAAGACTTGGCAGCGGCATCCCAGTTATGATGCCAACTGCGCACTTTAACTAGCAAAGCAGCAACATTACCACGGGTGTGAGACCTCACCCCAAAGGACCTCTGATGAAATACCCTTCAGAGTAAGATACTAAAATTCAGCTTTTGAAAATAATTATGTTAATATTCTGTGAGGTTACATATTCAGCATCTTAAACGTGAAAGTGAGGTCACAGATGGAGCACTCAAATGTTGTGTTTTTATTAAACAGACTAAGCTCATGTGCACATGAAATGCACCCATAACACTGACGCACAACTAGATCAGAGCATCAAGCTTTCTTTAGATGCCCGGATGCAGGGAAAACAGGGCTGAAGTAGTGGAGCTGATGAAACCAGTACAAAAGCATCCTAACATTAAAATAAAGAGATAAGAAATTCTACTTTGAAAAATGTAAATAAATGTTAGTTTTTTGTTTTTGTTGTTGTTGTATGGTAACATAAGACAATCATAAGTCAAAAACAACGCTTTTTGAATATGAAAAAAATCTGTAGTTTAAATGGTAAAATATAAATAATTGTAGAATTTGTTACTCTTCTTTAAATATATATGCAAATAAAAAAATGTTTTGAATGTAAATATATCTCAAATAAAAATATCTAGAATTAAATGAAAAGGTTAAATTCTGTGAAAATAAAGTCGTACTACACTAAACAATGACACAATCGCTAAGCATTTACATTTCATGTCCATTAAATTATTTTACAATAGGGACCCGTCAACATTTATTAAACCCCACAAATTGGGGCATGAGTTTTTACAATTTCTAATAACAATGAATTTTTTTAGTGTCTTGAAAAAAGTATGTTGATTCTTACTCCATATAAACCACCTTTGTAATGTAAACATTACTGCACGTTATACATCCAATATTGTGAAGTCTGAGGCCAAAGCATCATCTTCATATGTCTATAATAATTTCAATGGTTTCCACTTTACCAGTGCATATGACATCCATGCATTAACCTGTGCGTCCTGTGTGTTTTCATTTGACAACAGCCAGTTATTGCATTGTAGACTAATACAGAAGAAACCATGGTACTGTTCATTGAATTTAAAACACAAAATAACAGTAAACACAATAGCACTTTTTGTAATCTAAGGTAAAATCATATGAAAGGTGCGGAGCGTGGATCTTACCCCGGCCCATCTTATTACGACCTGATGGAGCATCTAAACTAGTTACCCTCATTTCCTCTTCCCCGCCTCTGTTTCTAATTGAATGGGAAGAGAATAGACCAGCAGAAGCGTTATTAAAATCTGCGAGAGATATGAGTTAGCGTCGCCACGGCGAGGGTTCTGTAAGCAAACCTGATGGGAAAGCCACATGCGGCATCGTGACTCTGCAGACTTCCATTGGGCTGCTGGTTTAATTGCCTCTGGCGGCAGTCTCCTTATTAATACTGTGCCGCGCTCCCTCGATTCGCTTGTGACTGAATAAATAGACTGTGATGCGCACCCCCGCGCACCCATGATGGAGCGCACCTGTGTTAGTGTTCAATTACTGTGTGGTACACAAAGGTGAGGGTTTCACTGCTAATGAAAAGGTGCAATTTGTTCAGAGTCAATAAAGGCCTGTGTGCCGTGCGCAAAGAGGCCTTATCGGTTACCGGCGAAAGCAATACGCGAACCTGAAATGATAGGTTCACCACTCAGAGGTAAAGGTTTCAATAGAAGTTTGTTTACGGGCTTGTAAGATCTAGTCTTGAGCTCCATGGTGAATGAGATTTTAAAGGTGAATGTGTCGGTGCCATGGTACAGGTGATTGGATTAGATAGTACCGCTATGGCATTTCCATATGCAGAATACATTAGTACTCAAACTGCTTTCATGCTGATGAGAAAACATTAAAACAATTGGTTTTAAGGAAATTTAATGGTTTTAATGGTCTCTACTGGTATTGTGACGGGTTGTGTAAGTGGGATGTTAACTTAAAAATGGGAAAACTGGAAAAAGGTCCAAAACACACTACATACAGATTTTGTAATGGTTTTAGTTGGTAAACACAAACAGACTGTAAAGAAAAACCATTAGAATTTGTAACTTTTCTCAGACAAACATATCGTCCAATGCCCTAAAAACACAATGATACTACCATGGCCCGTGCTTAAAAAACAATCATAGACATTTAAAAACCATCATCGCTGATAACGCCTTACTCGGTTTGTTTTTCTCTAAGCTGCCATGAAACATAATTACCGTGATTAGTTTTGCTTGATTTCCAAAAATAATCCGGCAATGTGACAAAATGCAATTTAACAAAGTCTTCAGCTCACAACGACAGGAGGCGTAGGGCAAAACGATAAGAAAGCCGAAAGCCAATCAGAGATGAGACAGCGGTGCTATCATTAACGCTTAGAGATGCTTTCCTTGTGGCTCCGCCGATCAAAACGCACAGGTGCAGAACAGATAGCCGTAAACTACACATTTAATGAAATGCTCCTGCCATCAGATAACGACTGTGCGTCCGCCCCCGCTTCTGAAAAATACAAACACCATGTGTACGTCCTCGCAAAGATATGAAAGAAAAGTGGGGGTTGGAAAAGGGAAGGCAAAAAAGATAAAGAAGTAGACGGACTCGAATGCGCGAAATAGGAGAAGCAATGGTCAAGGGAAAGTTTTTTGATCATTTGGCCGCAAACGACCAATCAGAATCAAGTATTCCAGAGAGTCGTGTACAGCTACTGCTATCTGGTATAGTGTTAAAAGAGTGAAAACGTTGGAAACTATTTTATTAACTAGCCTGTCAGGTGTCAAAACAGAGTTAAAAGTGCAGATCAGATGGCACACTGCTCGAGCACAATGGAGTAATGGTGTACCTCGGGAATTTCTTTGAAGCGCTTCACGATTTCTTTCTCTTGCTGCCTTTATGTGCTTTGAAACGACGGTGGCTCCGGTGAGCCGGTACTCGGGGTAAGCATGCGGCGCGCGCCCCCACAACTTGGAATCACATGTCGCGAATAAGCTCACATGGTAAGAAGTCAGAAAAACAGCCAGAAGACGATCTTGGAGCTCCAAATCTCTCACTTTTAACATTTTATATAGTAAACAACATCTGGTTTAAAAGGATAATTTGGCCAACAACCATTATGTACTCATGCTGTTAAAAACCTGCATGCTTTTCTGACTTGTTTGTTTTCGTAAAACATAAAGAGAGAACTGATGAAAAGCTCCAAAAACCCCCAAAAAGAATATTTAGAGTCACTCATCATTGTAATTTTGAAGCGATTTATGAACAAGACACCAAATCTGTGTGCATGTATCGTGCGGACTACTTCACGTTGGGTCGAGCATGACGGATGCTATCACATACAGTATGTTCCTAAATGGAAAAGTTTTGTGTGAAGATTCTACTTGCGTTCCCTAGAAAAATAGCAACAAACAGGTTGATAAATGGGTGCGTAAATGACGATAGAATCCTCATTTGTGGCTTTTAAAATGCATGCATGAAATTCCAGGATCTCCCATTTCGTTCTAGGAAAGAAAATGCCAGGATCTGGTTGTTGAGATTGAGGATTGGTTTCAAATCTGTCATCCACAAGACTGCAGGGCGTAAGCCAAGCGAGCCCTCTTGGTTCAGCTGAAACGTGAAGAGAGCTCTGGACCTGATGTGTGTTGTGAGTCAGATAAAGAAACACGGAGACGTGCGGTGTGTAGTGCAGGACTGTTGCTGAGGGAAAGAGGAAGGCAGTTTTTTGGCTCTGCTCGCTGGCAGAGGCGCTCTGCTAGTCTGCTGTTTGTTTTGCACAAATGTTGCCTGTAGCGCAACTCCTGCGAGCAAAACATGATATCTGCTGCTCTTT
The DNA here is from genome assembly GCF_015846415.1 of Triplophysa dalaica. NCBI lineage: Eukaryota > Metazoa > Chordata > Actinopteri > Cypriniformes > Nemacheilidae > Triplophysa > Triplophysa dalaica. The sequence goes on from NC_079561.1 coordinate 1,212,204, forward strand.
TCTTCCACTTCATCTAGCTTTCTCTATTCCTTCCATTCCCTAAGCTAGACTGAGGAACCTGCGGGGCGATCCAGAGACTGCGCTCATGAAACGTTAAACCCACACTGCAAATACAGGAAAGGAAGACCTGTTTTTGGGTCATTCACATTTTCTTGTTGCAAAGTTGTGTTTGGAATTGGGAATAAATGATACTCTTAAATTGCACGGCACGTTTTCCTTGTATTACATCAGTGTAGAAAAATGCTTAAATTTGCAAGTATAATCAAGTTGTCGTTTAATCAAAAAGTCATTTTAACTTATTATTTTAAGTTGATGCAACTTATAAAATCTAAATAGAATGTAATAACGTTGATGAGTTGCCATGCTATTTTGATCGCATGATAACAGCGATGCAACAAAACTAAGTAACAGTAATATATATTAAACATATTTTATATTTAAGTTTATTATAATTTATAATAATAAAATATTTTATAGTTAAACCAAACATTTTAAGATACCTAGGGGTGCAATGTAAATAATTTGTTTGTTTCTTCTAAAGCACATTTATCACAACCAAGGTTGCCATGCTATTTTGATCCCATGATTACAGTGATGCAATAAAAGTAAGTAACAGTAATATTTACTAAACATATTTTGTATTTAAGTTGATTTATAATATAATATAATATAATATAAATATAATATAATATAATATAATATAATATAATATAATATAATATAATATATAATATAATATAATATAATATAATATAATATAATATAATATATAGTTAAACCGAATATTTTAAGACACATACAATAGGAATTATATGTTAATGTTTGTTTCTAAAGCACAATTTAATACATACAAGGTTGCCCAAACTGCTCTTCAATAGATTGATAGATTAAAGATAGATTAGATTAAATTTAGAACAAAATGAATTTATGTAAAACAAAGTATCATAATAACTAAAATAATAGTAAGGGACAAAAAAATCAGACACAATTGATAAGTAAAACACTTCAAACATAAAACAAAACGCAAATCTACAATATGGTTTACATGAAAAAGCTAGTTTTATTATATATAATAAAGTACAACTATACTATGATGTCATCATTGTACCACGGTATTTTTTGTGTCAAGTGTACAACCTCGACATGTGTTCATGTAACTCACTTGCTACAGTAGTCCATTGCTCAAATGAAATGAAAGTCATGGGTTTGATTCTCCAAAAGAGACACCGAATAAAATGTGACCTTTAATGCAATGAAAGTAAATGCACACCTTGTCAGAGCCTCCTTAAAGAATGAAGAATGATGTGTCAGTCATAAAAAGTGAGAAACCTTGATGAATGGATGCACATCTAACCAACAGCAGTCAAGACAGGCTTGAGCGCACCGACAGCACCCTCAGGATACTGATGCGCTCCTATAAAGCCAGACTGCAGGATTACGTCAACGGCTTCTTCGCCACTCTACGGTGGTACAGTTCGAGTAAAAGCCAAGTGTGATGAGCGCACTTCCTTAGGGAGAGAGATATGATCTCATTCAAGATTTGCCACCCCCACAGAACCTATTATCTGCCCTTCAGACTTCTAGTTGAAGAAAAAACTTGCCTTTTTGCGGCAAGATCCAAGCTCTTAAAATGGCCTCTCATCTTTATTAAAGCAAAACTGGGTTGCTGATTCCTAGCAGATGTTCTGTGGTTTTCACCGTTCTCCTGATTTTGCACCTACTGTCTACACTTTTCTCTCGGTCATCCTCTGAAGTACACAGATAAATGTGTGTTTTTAACAGAAGAATTGCACAGCTCTGCTCGGCTACTTATACGGGACGACGTTTGAATGAGCGGCTAAATAACTTGCCAAGCCTGTTATTATTTTTAATCAATTTATATCAACATCTTGTGGGCGGCATCACTGAAACCCTTCACGTCCTGGTCTACCCTACTGATTTTTTATTACTTATTTGGCACGACTCATCGGGGCAGCAGATGAGGAACAGATGAGATGCTTTCTAATTAGGCAGTCTGAAGCTTGTTGACTAGTGAGGGCCAAACGGTGAGGGGGGAACAACTACCCGCTCTGAGAGGTGTCGAATGAAAGGGACTTTGAAGTCTAAGAGCTTTTGAGTGTCCACCCACACAGGTCTTAAAAATAGAGCGGTACTCCAAAGTTATAGAGACGTGGGGCAAAGCGAAGAAATCTGAAAATATGCTATTAAAATTAATATTCCTTTAGCGTTATTTACTTTTCACTTTATTTGAGTTTTTAAAGGGATAGTTTTCGCCAAATGAACATTCTTTCATAATATACTAACCCTTGTGTCATTTCAAACCTACATGACTTTCTTTCTTCTGCAGAACACAAAACAAGATATGTTGAAGAATGTCAGTAACCAAACAACACTGAACACCATTGACCTCCAATATGGACACACGTTTCTCAAAATATCTTCTTTTGTAAAGGTCACATTCAGGTTTTGAACGACATAAAGGTGAATAGATTATTTTTGGGTCGACTTTGCCTTTAACATACTGATAAACGTCAATTTGAACAAAGCATCTTACATTTGCATACAAGTACAAATTAAACGGTTTGTTATGCTTGAAAAATTCTTAAAGATCAACTAAAAAGTATATGACATACAAAGTCAAATAAGGCAACCCAGTGAGAAGACCTGGATCCAGTTAAAACAGCATAAGGAAGCCGCCACTGGTCCGGTCTCCTTGGGTACCACCCAAGACTGCAAGCGCTCACACCATCATCTTGACTTCTGAATGTAAAATTCATCTTTGGTCTCCATTAGGCAGCCAGACGCCGAGGCATCTGGAAATGAAGATTTAATACACTTTGAATAATTAAAGCCACAGATCAGTGGCAGCGTCAGATCGCTCTGAGAGGCCCAGTGCCAGAGCGAGCGAGAACCACGGGTGCTTTGAGGCCCACTCGCAACACAGCGGGACGGACCCGCAACAACAACCAAGGTGAGGGTGCATGGCAGGGTCCCAATTCTGCTAATTGCTTTTATGATTATTGATTAATTACGATGGGCCGTCACTTCTGGGGTCCTCAGAGGACAAGGCGTTGGACGGGAGACGGCGGAATGTGACATTAAGGCTCTCAAGGAACTGAAACGGCGAGGGGTGAGATGGGAGTGTTTGGCACGGATGCTGGAATGCTGATCCAGGGACAACGCTCATCGGAGCTCTATTCTCGGCTGTTTGTAAAGCGGCCCGATCACCAGATAGGCGGGGAGGAGAGAATTTCCGGTGTATTCGCACGGCTTGGGCAAAGTTTTGAGACAGAGTGAGCGAAAGAGAGAAAGAAACGGAAGGAGAGCAAGGGATGAAGAAACACCTGACAGAATCCAGAGTAAATTCAAGTTGGATGAGGGTCAGAGACGAGAAGTAGATGGAAAGAAAATGAACATAATTCTCTGTGATTCTAAAATTAGGCACAGAAGCTTTTTTATACAAAGTAAATATATCAAGATTTTGGTTCCAAAAAGAGATAACTTGTTCAAAAATGATGTCTTTTTATTGTGCATTCCAATTAATATCAATCAAACTGCAGTTGGTTTGTTTTGATTTAAGCCATTATAACTCAACAAATATAACTAACATGATGAAACACAATAAAAACATGATAACATAATAATAATAATAAAAAAAAGAGATATCTCATTTTGGAACCAAACTCTTCATATCTATATACTGTATATATGTATAAAAACATAATAGAAATATAGAACAAATAATAGAAAAAATATGTTTATGTGTATATATAAATAATAATAAAAAGTATAAAAAATTATAATAATAATATATGCAAAATGTATAAATATAAATGTATGTATGTTTAATTATTGTCTAAAATTAATATGAATTATGATGTAATTATATGGCTTAATTTGAAGTGTTGTATTTAAATATATATACATACATACATACACATATATACAGTATACTGTATATTAAATATAAATAGACAATTATAATATATGGCTGTGTTTTATGCTATATCATTGTATAGATTATTTATCACATTATGGTTGTTGCAATGTAAAAAGAATCACTATATGAAAAACTTTGACATTATGATAATTTTTTCTTCCTTCACTGACATTTTGACCACTCAAAGATATTATTAATCATCTAAAAAGGAAATTGCGAAGACAAAACTGTAGACATGAAATGCAAAAGCGTTCTCATTTTGAAATGCTCCTCAAAGCGAAGAGGAAAAGAGTATAAACACGACGCTGTCCTGATAATAAAATCTTCTGATGAACTGAGCAGTTTCCAGATTTGGCAACGGTGTATTATTTGCTGCTGATTATATTTGAGGCAGAGAAACCCGGAGAATAAACAAAAAGACAAAAGAACTACTTCTGTTTTGTGTCTGTGTGTAGGCTTTCTTTGAATTATGTTCCCGCTGACAACTTTATTAGCGCGTTACACATTCCCCGAAACACTTTTCACTGTATGAGGATAAAATATTTGCACTGTTGAGTTATTTTATTACTTAAAAACTGTGTGTGCAGGACAGCATACAGAACAACGCTTTAATGCTAAAAGGTCATTATGAATGATGAGAGTTATAAACTGTGTCTTAACTCACCCCATATACAATACCAATCTTGAATTCACACACGCACCAGACTGAGGAGACACAATCCTTTGCTCATGGGTGATGTGTCTTTGTTTATAAGAGCAAACGTGAGGCAGAGCATCACTGAATCACGCAGCACCCGCGGGACCATCCAGAGGTTCCTCGGCGATACACCACCCCATGACTTATTTATCAAAACCCTCGTTTGTCTCATCGGAGACGCACACTAATGAGTCTCAAATGAGCGGGGGAACGCAGCCGTAACACCAGTTTCATCATCCTTTAAACAAACTACATTTATTACGCTTATGAACCGGGCGCTTGTATCTCAATGAGGTGAGTGAGATGTGAAGGAAAGACGCGATGCTGGGCTCAACCAATGGCGGGTCAACCGCTTTGAGCCAATCCCAGTGGTCTATTTCTAGACGATTGATTTTGAGCATGGGAGAATATACCAATATTAAGAAAATACAAATTTACAAAAACATAGACTTAAGCTCTTGCGTACTTCTACGTAAAAGGGACGGACTATCAATAGGACAAGATGTGACTAAATGAGCTAGCGGCCAACAGCTGGATTCCTGAATAACAGCAGAACGGATGCGTGCGCGGCACCGATTGTTTGTTTGTTTATAAGTATGTTTGTTTATTTCTCCTTGTGGATTCCTCAAGTGTGGCTTACTGAAGCAATTTTCCGCCTGGTCAGATTTAATGTGTTCCTCTGTTTATCCGCTGTCAGGCAAATGTTGATTTATATACATTTGATTTGCAAATGCGACTCATTACGCTCGGTGACTGCGTGGTTTGTCTTTCATGTAAACGCGAGGATGTCTGGGTACCTTTTAAGGTAAGCTTGTACACGACTAAACTGTAATGCAGTGAGAATGTCATTGGGAAACGAACAGTTGTCACCTTTTTTGCGATTTAGGTTGGTCGGGAAGGTTGTGGTCATGTAGTGGGGTCGAAGAGTCTCAAATTGAAGGTGATGTTTAGGAAGATGGACAGAAATGCAATATAGTATACATAACTATATCTTCAGAGGTGTATAAAGACCTCACATAATGAAGTGTTATGTTTTTATTATCTTAGAATGAGCTTTTTCTATCTACCACTAACCTACAAGACAAGAGCATCTTTTATGGCGATCGTAGGTTGATGCTGAATCTGAATCAATTATTTTAAAAAATATATATGAGAGCCAACTTGTAAATGACTCCTTATTCAGTGGAACACAAAGATATTTTGAGAAATGTGTCAGTGGTTCTGTGTTCGTACAATGGAAGTCAATTGTGTTGAATGTTGTTTGGCTAATGACGTTCTTCAAAATATCTTTTACTGTTGAACACAAAGATAGTTTGAGAAATGTGTCAGTGCTTCTGTGTTCATACAATGGTAGTCAACAGTGTTCAATGTTTTTTTGGCTACAAGCATTCTTCAAAATATCTACTTTTGTGTTCTGTGGAAGAAAGAAAGTCACGCAGGTTTGAAATGACAAGAGGGTAAATAACGAAAGAAATGTCTTTTTTGTGTGAACTATCCTATTAACTGTGTCAGGGACTATACAGTACTTTCTGGTGGAACAATGGATTTGTTTAATAAAATAAAGACACTCAAGGCTATTAAGCCTTCAGCCCTGACAATATTCCCAATGTGGCGCGTCCTCTCGTACCTTATTACTTAAATAAACCGGTTACAACCCGCCGTAACATCCTGAAGTGTTCTCATAATAAGTTCTCGGGAATAAATAAACTACTGAGACTTTTACATTAGCATTTTCTATCTGTATGTAAATCTTTGCACATCACTGTGGCTGCACAGCTCGGGTGTAAACAAAACATCAAGGTAGGATATCAATATAAATGTAAACGTCAAGTTAAGCGGTACAAGAATCGTCAAATAAAAACAAATAATGAAAACCATTTTTAAAAGTCGAATTCCCTTAAAGAGCTTCGTCTTGTCCGCGCACCACAGCTCGGGTACGAGATACGATTCGCACACGACTGGAGCGAGCCGGTATCTTCTCGACCAATTAAAATCACTCGCGAATAAAAAAAGTTTGGTAGCGAACGCCGATAAGAGTCTGCGGAAACATTTACGTATGTTACATTTAAACGTCCCGCTCCACGACAAACGGTCTGTTTAACATCTGCAGAATATGAAAAAAGCCCACCGGTCGACTTCAAGCGGTTTAAAGATACGACTGCTCCCCCGAGACCACTCCGGCAGTCAAGAATAAGCATGTGTGTGTTTGCGAGCGTGTACAGTGTGTTGTGATTACAGACGCGCGCGCAAACATACGTAACGCGGCCTCTCTCACTCTCCAGAAAAAGGGAGAGATGTGATTGATATTGGTTTTTATGCTAATGTAGCATTTGTAAATGTAGAACACGATATGATTTGCATAGTCATTCAGTCAGTGCCGTTTATAAGTGCATTAATCCAGCACGGCTCTCCTTAGAACAGCTGCTCGCACAAAGCCAGAGCACAGGAACAACAACGCTCGCAAATGGGACGTGACCGCCCGTGTGCATGTGTGACTGTCGGTGACGGGCTGTGAACATGAAAAGCAATTTTCTGTGAAATAAAAGAAGGGGTTCGTGTGCACATGTATATATTATGTGAGAAAGACTGACCTCAGACACATTGACGCGGCCCTCCTGGAAAGAACAGTCGTTGGCGTTATGGGTGCACATGTGTCGATATTTGCACCAGTGGCAGGGAAAGGAGCCATTCACACACGACAGACACCTACGGAGAGAGACGGTCAGAAAATATGCTTTTACATTATACAGTATTAAGCATCTTTATACCCATTACTCATACTTAAGGTAAAAGATGCAAACAAACATACGCTGTGTATCAAACGGCAAGCTTTGGACATAAAATCATTTGGCATGTTGAGGAGGGCTGTAATAAAACCTTTCTATGCAATTTTTCCTGAAAGAAGATAAATTAGACTGAGATTTATCTCGAGTCATATCTAGGGACGAGAATATTATATATAGTAAGGGATGAGCTCTTTCGATTTGAAGGCTAAAGCTCCTAGTTGGTAGATTCACAATGGGCTCAGAGCTGAATTAAGAGATTCAGACACTTGAAGGAGGCATGAACACCGCTAAACAGATTTTTTTTTGACTGGCTAATGTTAGAAACAGGCACTCGAGCCATATCTAGGGACCACAATATCATAGACGCTTAGGAGTTGCTGTTTTTAAACTGGGCAAAATCCCACCCAGCAACACCCTGACATAACTTGCGAAACATCCCTACAGTGCCAAACTTATAGTAACATACCAACACAACAATAAGCATCAACACTCAGAAAGTAAACTAGACAATCATTTCATAAAACGAAAGAATAGTGCTGTGAAATTGATTCATCGATTTCAAAATGAACGTTTGTGTTTATATAATATATGGGTGTGCGTTGTGTATGTGTATAAATACACAAACACACATGTAGAGTATATCTCTAAGAAATATGAGTATAATATATTTATATTAATAAGTAATGTACGTTATATTTAAATATGCATTTTTTCGTAATTAGTTTTTCAGGAAATGGGAATAGATATACTTTTTATATGAATAAATACTGTGTTGTCAACGTTGACAAGCACTTTTTAATACTTTTAAGTGGTTAGATATTAACAAAACCCAGTGACAAACATAAAGGGTGGTGTAGGGATGGGTAACATTATGATTAAATCAATACTGTTATCGATACTACTCTATATAACTTGATGCAAAAACATGTGATGTGAAAAGACGTTAAACATTTTAAAGTTCTTTATGACAGCTGAGCTTTAGAACTGCGGTTTACAAATGATTCTGAGCAAACAGAAAATGCCACGTAACAAAACGTGTTTGTTCCTTAGCATTCCATGTACGGCACTTAGCATGTGCATAGGAGCACATCGTAATGTCAACATTCAACATATTTACTTTACATCACTATGGTAATTTGGCTGGTAGACCGAATTTCTTTTTTCCTTGCTGGTTTTAGGTCTAAATATTATTTAAGTACTATTTTCAAAGCAAGTAATATTTTTTTACTTGTATGTACTAATTTTTATAATTTTAATAGCATATTTACTTCAATTTTCTAAAGTAAGTTAATATACTCCGTGGCCGAATTATTAAAAACAATGTTATAACTTTTTCTAAAATAAAGGACCTTTATTTTGACGGGTTGCCACAAAGGGGTGTTTGACGGAAGCCTCCTCGTGAAACGCAGATGCTGAAAGCTCCACAAGCGCAACTCATAAACACACAAAACAAGCAGATTACAAATATATTTATCCATTCTCTGGTATCCCAGTTATGTACCGGTCCAAATAAGTACCGGTTCTCAGGACCCATCCCTAAAGGTGGGTAATAATAAAAATGTATAATCACAAACCTTATTTTGGAATCGATTCACCACGATTAACGGATTTGACATCACCCCAAATTTTTTGTAAATACAGAATCATTATAGAACTACATGAGACACCCTCCAAAGAAACAACGTCTAGAAGTCAAACACAACACCTCACGACTCATTTACATCAAGTACACGGACGACTCGTTCGTTTAAGACTTTTAACCACCAAACTCACATCTGACACCTCAAGGTGAACAGCAGACACACCACAAAACCTGTTCTGTCAACTTTCAACACTTCACAGACTGAGACAAAGGTGTAGGCAGGCTTTGTTACCATGGTTACGCGGGAGGATTTTGCTGTATTTGGCAGCGAAGGACAAGGATGCTGATCTGCACTCTCAGAGTCTCAGAGTTGTGTCTTAAAGTCGTAACAAGTGCTGCGTGGGAGCGTCTTCTCAGGCAATTGTATAAGCTCGACAAATGTATGTTAAACATCTTACAAACCAGCATAACAGTTTGTAGATCACTGAAGGAATGAATATGGATTGGCAAAAGTGCTAAAGTAATCATAAACAACTCAATTGTGGAGCGAAAACAAACATCTTCTCGTCTAGAAAAACAAACTGAGGGAACGTGGCAAATAAAACCAGGATTATCAAATCTGATAAATGTTAACTTTTTGCAGGTCATCTAATGTTTACGTGGGTTGAAGTCAAACGACCTGAAAAGCACATTTCCAATGATTCAAAATAAACATCCAATTAAAACAAAGCATCCAAACAAACCCCTTTTCTACATCGAAGGTCTTTCAAACGGCACAGTCTCGATGTTCAAGTCTACATGAAGCGCCGCTTTAGACCGCTCACTGGGAGCTTCCCGTTACACACGTTTCCCAAAGTCTCTTCAGAATATCAAGGAAAGTCTTCCGTGGTAACAGAAAGGCGAGAATTGAGCGCTACCGTTCTCCGCCTGTCTGTGCCAAATGTTCAAAGGCTCACGCTCGAGTCCGCTGCTGGTGCGTGATAAAGCTTTCTCCTCCGCACGCTCAGACTACATCAGACACAAGAGCTGCTGAATGAACCCACCGGCTGAGTGTGAGGAGCAGAGAGAGTGACTTCCTGAAGGTAGAGGAAGAGAAAGACTGAAGAAAAAAGAGAGAGAGAGAGAGAGAGAGAGAGAGAGAGAGAGAGAGAGAAGAAAGCGAGAAACGCCAGAAGGCAACTGATGAAGATGTCCACTGTTGTTCCAGAAGTATTCTGAATGTTTTTTTTTTATTCAAAACTCTTTATTAGTGATGTGTAGGATGTAAAGCAAACAAATCAGCTTTGATAACCACACACCTTTATAATTTACGCAAATCACTTATAATTCATGTATTCAAATGTGTTATATTTTTGCCTACACAATGTTTCAACAATTGGGCTACAGGAACAACATTCAAAACCTTTGATTTAAGACGACAATGTGTTTAAAACTTGAACAAAACAGATATCTTTAATGAGGTGTCTAATTAATCTGATGAGAGAGAAAGAGAAGAGAGAGAGAGAGGGAGAGAGAGGGAGAGAAGATAGAAAATATAGATATAGATAAAATAGTAAGAGAGTGTGTGAAGTAGTATAGTGAGAGAGTGAAGAAAGGGAGGAGAGAGTCAGAGAGTGAAGAAGAGGAGGAGATGAAGGAGGAGAGAAAGGGAGAGAGAGAGATAGAGTGAGGCAAGTGAGTTTAAGAAGAGGGGGAAGATGTAGGAGAATACAGAGAGACGAGATAGAGTAGAAAGTGAAGAAGAGGAGGAGAGAGAGACGGAGATTGAGTGAGAAAGTGAAGAAAGAGGAGGAGAGAGAGAGAGAGACGGAGATAGAGTGAGAAAGTGAAGAGAGGAGGAGAGAGAGAGAGAGAGCAAGTGAAGAAGAGGAGGAGAGAAGAGACGGAGATAGAGTGAGAAAGTGAAGAAGAGGAGGAGAGAGAGAGAGAGACGGAGATAGAGTGAGAAAGTGAAGAAGAGGAGGAGAGAGAGAGAGAGAGAGAGAGAGAGAGAGAGAGAGAGAGAGAGAGAGAAAGAGAGAGTTTCAGACACACTCACACACACTGAGAACTGACATCACTCAAGCAGCATGTGCGACCTGTGCCACACACACAGGCTCTTTCATATTAAAATGCCCGAGCTTTTGTCAACCTTTCAGCCTCGCCAGCTCTTTATCGCTCAACAAAAGCCACCATCTCTCCGTCTCTTTGCCGTTTTTCCCCTGTTCATTCGGCGCGCTCCTCTCGTTAAAAATGCATCGGGCCCCTCGCATGCTCGATTAAGCGTCCCCGCCCCGTCTCATGCTAAACTCTAATATTGTTACGCCGCATGTAAGTAGCTAGCAGGGTAATTTGCCGTGCCAAGCAGGCAGCCCTTTCCAACACACACACCAATGGAGACATTACAAGAGCCCAAGTCACACATACAGATGCTCAAAACCACGTGACCGTACACAAGGAGCACCAGGTGAGCACTTCATAGCGTGCACCATAAGATGAAGTGGTCGGGATGCTAATGGGACATACGGTGACATGCTAATGTAAAGAGCCCACAGCGTGACTTTATAAACGAGAGACACTAGAACATCTGGAGTCGATCCCGTCTGGACTTCAACCCGACGTCTAAACGGAGAGGAGATGAAGAAGAAGAAGGGGTAAAGAGAGCCATGAGGGGCAGAAGAGAGAGAGAAAGACTAAAAATAACACTCATGTGTCTTCATCAAGACATGAACGCTTACAAAACCTGACATTTGAGTCATTCAAAAAACTTTGCATCAAAATGAAGCCAATATGAATTTAATGATTCTTAGATAAAAGAATATATATAATATATATATATATATATAATCTTAGATAAATGTATTGGTCACTGACGTGGGAACAGAAGCTAAATATAGAAAATAAGAGTGAGAGAGTGAACAAAAGGAGGAGAGAAGGAGAGAGTCAGAGAGTGAAGAAGAGGAGGAGACGGAGGAGGAGAGAAAGGGAGAGAGAGAGATAGAGTGAGCAAGTGAAGAAGAGGAGGAGAGAGAGAGAGAGAGAGCAAGTGAAGAAGAGGAGGAGAGAGAGTAAGAGAGTGAAGAAGAGGAGGAGGAGGAGAGAGAGAGAGAGAGAGAGCAAGTGAAGAAGAGGAGGAGAGAGAGAGAGAGAGAGAGAGAGAGAGAGAGAGAGAGAGAGAGCAAGTGAAGAAGAGGAGGAGAGAGAGAGAGGAAGAGAGAGAGAGACAGAGTGAGCAAGTGAAGAAGAGGAGGAGGAGAGAGAGAGGAGGAGAGAGACAGAGTGAGCGAGTGAAGAAGAGGAGGAGGAGAGAGAGAGGAAGAGAGAGAGAGACAGAGTGAGCAAGTGAAGAAGAGGAGGAGGAGAGAGAGAGGAGGAGAGAGAGAGACAGAGTGAGCGAGTGAAGAAGAGGAGGAGGAGAGAGAGAGGAAGAGAGAGAGAGACAGAGTGAGCAAGTGAAGAAGAGGAGGAGGAGAGAGAGAGGAGGAGAGAGAGAGACAGAGTGAGCGAGTGAAGAAGACGAGGAGATGGAGGAGGAGAGAGAGAGAGATAGAGAGAGAGAGAGAGAGAGAGAGAGTAAGAGAGTGAAGAAGAGGAGAAGGAGAGAGAGAGAGACGGAGATAAAGTGAGCGAGTGAAGAAGAGGAGGAGGAGAGAGAGTGGAAGAGAGAGACAGAGTGAGCGAGTGAAGAAAACGAGGAGATGGAGGAGGAGAAAGAGAGGTAGAGAGAGAGAGAGAGGGGATTATAAGTCATGAGCAGTAAAACTGGATAGCTGAAGTCAGGGATTCTCATATTGGTTAATGAAATGACATTAAAAGTCTGATCTCATCTCTGAGCTCATCGAAAATCTGCCAACGGGACACAAAAATAACATTCCTCCCTCACTTTGAAGCAGTAAACACACGCAGGACTGTCCCATATAAACACACTTCAACTTTGAAAGTTGTGTGACGTCTGGCGACAGCCGCTGTCTTCCTCCTTACGGCATGAGAATCTGTTGACTTACGACTGATGGACGCTGCAGTTGTAGAAAACGAAATCCACGCTGGCGAACTTCTTCCCCGTCTCTTTGGATTTCAGATGGAGCTTCACCACACGCTTGTCACCTGCCAGCAGACACACTGTGAGTTTCAGCGGCCTTTAACAAGAGTTTCAGAAGAGCGCTCCAGTGTCTTACCCTGGTTACGCGTGATGGGAGCGATCTCTCGTGCCGAGGGGGACAGACAGTAGATGCGTCCGCCCATAATGTGCCCTTCTGTTTCAGTGTAGTCCTCAAATGAGCAGTTAACACCGGCGGCAAGATTGGGAACGTTTTGGGCCTGAAGAACAAGCTGTATAGAGAGGACACAAAGAAAGACAGAGTTAGAAACAAAGACAGAATCAGAGAAAAGACAGACGGAGAAAGGCAGAGAAACACAAACAAAAGGAAATAATTACAAAATAGTAATACAAAACTCACCTGAACTTCAGACATGGTGACTGAAATATTGTTTGGATGCACAGATAGCCGGACGCACTGCTCCGGACGGGAAGCAAAACGCAGAGGCTCATCTGCTCGCTCACAGCGGTCCTTACGAGCACAACTGCACACACACAAACAGAAATAATGCTCAGCAGCTCAAAGAAATTTCAACAAGAAAGAACCGTTTATTAGTGGGATTATTGCTGTAGTTTTGTGCTTTGACCTATGAGGATTTAATATGAGAACTCAACATCATGATGACATAGTGGGGTGGATAAATTACAAGGACATCCCATACCTACCAGCATTTACATGGCAAAATAAACATATACATTATATAAACACATTTACATACAGTATATATGACATATATTTCTATAAAAAATAACACAAAGTTTTCTGGCTTGAAGGTTTGGAGATTAGATCTGTAAAACAAATCCTCATGATGACAGCAAGGGTGAGTGTGTGAAAGTGTGTCCGAATGTCCCCACAAGGACAAGTCTGATTCACCTACATGTACATTGAGTATCAAACATTATAATATGTGACCCTGGATCATAAAACCAGTCTTAAGTAACACGGGAACATTTTTAGTAAAAGACAAAAATACATTGTATGAGTCAAAATGATACATTTCTCTTTTATGCCAAAAATCATTAGTATATGAATTAAAGATCATATTCCATGAAGATACTTTGTAAAAACCGTATAGTAAATATATAAAAACTTTATTTTACAGTGAAGTGATTAATAACTTCAAAGGCAATTTTCTCAATATTTTGATTTTTTTGCACCCTCAGATTCCAGAGTTTTAAACGGTCGTATCTCAGACAGATATTGTCAGATTCTAACAAGTCATAAATCAATAGAAATCATATTTTTTCAGCTCTCTGATTATGTAAAAATCTCAATTTAAAATAATTGACCCATTTGTTGTCCAGGATTGGTCCAAATGGTTCATTTCTCTCTTTGATTCTGATTGGTTGTCTTTTAAGCTCAGTAAAATTTCCCAAAACATACAGCGAACCCCATCACAGCATCACCGCACCGCTGTTTACACGTCTGTGTTGCTTGGCAACCGTCGCTTTCTGTTTCTGAGGAACAACATGTTTTCTTGGAACAATAATATATGCTTTTTAAATATCATAACATTTTATTTGCTGTGTTTTATAACCTTGCTATACATACAGTATGGAATAACCATTTTATAAAAGCAATATGCCCAATGATACTTTTGTTTAAAGTGATTTTAAACCATCCAGAGGTGGTCAACATCTTAATTGTTATAACGCAGAGCTTCTTGGTGTGTATTGCTCGATACTAAATGATGCAAAAAAAAAAGGAAATGCATTTGCTTTAGGGGTACGATGAGGGGTAGAGGACACCATACACTTTCTACAAAGTCATAGCATGTTTTGGCAAGTCCCCACAATGCACAGAAACCTAATGTGTGTGTGTGTGTTGGTTTCTATATGTTATTGGGGACCTAAACCTGAATGCACACCACTCATGGGGACCCGTGTCACTGTGGGGACCAAAACTGAGCTACAAAAAGCTTATAAATAGTACTTTGTATTTGAAAATGTAAAAAAGTTTCTACAATCTTTAGGGTTTAGGGGTTGGGTTAAGTAGGGGATAAAATATACAGTTTGTACAGCATACAGCTCATTACAACAGATGGAGATAATAAAACATACATGTGTGTGTGTGTGTCTGAGATACTCACACACTGTGCAGGACACACCAGCCGCAGTGGGGGTCACCAGAAGCGAGACACTCACTACAGCTGCTGTACTGCTCACAGTTCTCCACCGGCACCCGGTTCACCTGCAAACGGACAGACAGACGGGTCAGAGCAGGAAGACATGCAATGATCAACCTGCCGGAGCTGCCAAATCTGCAGGACGCCCCGGTGACCAACACAGTCAATTCAATGGTATGATGCTGTGCTGACAACACAGTGGACTAAGACATTCAAATGTCAAATTTGCATAATTTACTTAACGCATCACACACTTTTTATTGCTTCAAACTTCTTTTCAGTGCTGTTGTAAAACCCAGACTGTTCTGTAATCAGTCCTTGTGTTTATAGGACGTGCTGTGGGACCAAAAGACGTGATGTGTGACGACAGCACTAATGCAATGCTCAATCGGTCAGGGCGGGAGAGTTCATCAATGTAGCCGGTTTGCCAATCGGAGGGGCGAGCATCACGTCCTACCTCTGCTCTGTGTTTTAACGCCGGGGCCGGTGACTATTATACAGCATCCGTCGGTACGGAGAGGAAGAGCAATCATCCCTCGCTGCTTAAACAGCTGAAAGAGAAACCATTCATCTCCCAACAAGAGGAGGAGGTGGAGAAGCACAGGGTGTATTAAATATAAATAACATCTGCAAACGAGGCACGAGGCATTTGGGTCACAATGAAAAGCATCTCAATCAGGGAGCGCGCGAGGGAGAGAAAGAGAAGCCGGGGTTTTGTTGATGTAATTGAGGATAGTGTGTTTTCATTATTCGGCGCCGGGCTTGAAGGAACCCGCCGCATGTAATTGCGCCATCTGTGCCATTTGGGCCAAAAATTGGTCATGCACTAAAGGTGCCCGTGATGATCGATGGGTTATTTTTGCGTCCTCAAAACAAACGCGCACCTCGGATAGCGAGCGAGCGCGCGCGCCGAACGAATAAGGTCGTTCCTTCTGGCCTTCCGAAATGACACGGCCTAATTTAGAAAGAGCAAACTTTCTCCATGAGAACGCCTTTGCTTTTCTTTAAAGCCCCCCCTTCATCTATCTTCCGTTTGGCCACGTACAGAAGGAGAAATGGCGGATGAAACCATAGATCATGGCCAGGAAGCCAGACACAGCCAGGAGGGAGAGGCGGAAGGAAAGGAAAGAATGAGAGAAAAAGAAAGAGATCACGGAGCCAAAATCCTTCGCTGGTCATCTTTTGGGACATCATGACAAAACGTGTTGCGCAAGAGACGTGTTAAGTGTAGTACAAATCTAATATAGGTGTAAAAGAACGCTGAACATAAACATAAATTATGTATAGCTATCAGACTGATGGAAAGCCCTGCGGGTGGGTGTCCACTGGTTCAGCTGAAGAGGGGTGATGGGGTCACCGCTTTTTACCTTGACAACCCCGACACGGTGTCTGTGATACAGATCACACCGGGATACAACTTCTGCAGGGATTCGCCATTAAACCAAAACCATGAGCTTCTAGTTAGCTTATCATGTACAGAATAATCTTCATTACAGTGTCACAATCTCACTTTATCAGATGAATAGTTTCATCTCTTCACAAGAAGACCTGACCTGGTGTTTGTATTCCTTTGATGTTCCATTAGCGGGTCAAATCTGGCACACATTAAATCCAGACTGCACGCATCTTATTCAGGTTTAACATCATTTTAAAGAAAACAAGGCCGTTATGAATGTGCAGTCTGTTCTATATCATTATTAGATATATTGAAGAGTCCGTATTGGAATGTTTTGACTCACTAGGAGGCCTAAACAAACTTCCAAGGGGACCTCAGGATGACCTAAAATTGCTGACCGTATAATTTTCCCTGTGTGTGTATAAATATATATATATATATATATATATAAAACGGTATCTGTGTGTATACATTATCATTTAAAAGGAGCCTCGACAAACTTCCGAGGGGGTCTCAAAATGACTGAAAAGTCATTTAAATGTCGGGATCCGGGTGGCAAACTGAGCTCAAGTTCCCAGCTAGTGGTCTTTTTCCAATCACACTCAAAAATAAAGGCCAAAAATCTATTTAAAAAATCTATTAAAAACAAAAGCAGTATTAAAGTTATTATTAAAATACTACGCCCTGATTTCACAGACAAGACTTGAGGCTAGTCCCAGACTACAATGAATTTTGAGCCGTCTTAACTGGAAATTACTTGCCCGGACATATCTTACTAACAGTGCCATTGTTTTGTCTCAAGATGCACATCAGTGATGTTTTAATAAAAGCGACTTAAACAGGCTAAATTAACTAATAGACTTAATCGTCTATTAAACCGGGCCTATGAAGCAGAATATTTGTGACCCTGCCTCTGAAAACCAGGCTTCTGTGTTTCAGAGAAGTTTGATTTCAGCCATTACAGTCATCACTACGATTTCAATCTTTGACATGGACAACCTGGTAAATATTAAAGATATCAGAGTTTGATTTTCACAGAATGTAATTTGCAATATACAGTACATGATGGTTTTATGGAGAAAACCCTCGATCACAAAGAAAGGTGGGTTTCAAAGACAGGATGCACTGCTTTGTATGTGGTTGTTTTTTATGAAGAAAAACATCTTTATAGATGAGCCAAAAATATTATAATATATTACATGATTGTGAGAGGAGGGCTTGGCTGGGAAAGGTCAAAAAGGTTAAGATCAACTTCTGTATTTTATCACTTATAGCATTAAAGGGATAGTCCGCCAAAAACTGAAAATCCTGTCATCATTTGCTCATCAGTTCATAAACCTGTATGGCATTCTTTCTTCCGCAGAACACAAAAGAAGATATTTTGAAGAATGATAACCACCCATTGACCTGCGTTGGTTTTGTGTCTGCACAACAGAAATGAATGGGTAATTGTGTTCTGCAGAAGAAAGAAAGTCGTGCATGTTTGAAATGAAAACAAAATTTTCATTTTTGGGTGAACTGTCCCTTTTAAGATGACACCTTAACAACGGTCCTTTCCGTCCTAATCATTCTCTTTTAATTTCTCTACTGTAGTTATAAAAACCACATTAAGCCCAAATATATTGTTTTTATTATAATCAGATGTGATTCAGTCAAGTATAATTAACAGAACATCTAATAACAGCAGTGCCACCATTAAGCCCACTCCAGACAAACCCTACGTGTCCCTACGAGCCATCATCTGTCAACAGCTCAGACACAAATATAATCAACAGCTCATACTTTAAGATCAATTTTGCTTACATACTTATTGCTCTATAATTACTTTAAATTGTAGCTTTTGACGCGGTTATATAAAGCAGCTGCCTGTTTCAATGATAAACAACTAATAAAACATAATTAACGTTTGGCATTCCATGCGCTTCATTGTTCCTTCCATACCCTTCCCGTTATTTCACCTCCAGTAAACGTCTGTCAGACATTAATTCATATCGGATATTCCTCATGAGCAGAAATGGCCTTCGATGTGCAGCGGAGAGAAACAAGTGCTATTGAACGCAAATGCACAGTGCAACATGTCTCCAGGAGTAAGCTCAATAAACCTCTTGCTTTATCAATATCAGCACACCTTCAAGGATTTGTGTGCGTGCCCGTGGATTTTATGCAAGCTCTATAGATATCACCATGGCAACATCTGGGATCGGGAACTGCTCGCTTGGTCATTGTGTCACGTCTGGCTGATATCCTTGGTAAAAAGCGGGCGAGAAGGGAAAAAGGAATGAAAACTATGAATGGACGAGGGCAGTAAATGGGATTACGTGAGAACTTAAGCATGGAGTCAGAGCCGAGTCTGTTGTTTCCCGGTATCCTCCTTGAGGATATATTTCCAGTTAAAAGTTTGGACAGACCTACAAATTATAAAACAGGACGCAGTCTTGTTATGAATCTTAAAGGTTCTTTGTTTATATACTCAATGCTTTTTCTTTATTTTGAAGTCTAAATTTTTAAGGTGATCTCAATCTTTTGGCTTTGACTTAAACGTTTAGTAAAGTGTGGCCAAACTTTTGATTGGTAGCCTATACAATACATTGGTCCACCTCATCAGCACACACACACATAAAGAGAGAGAGAGAGTGAGAGAGATAGAGAGAGAAAAGAAAGAGAGAGAGAAAAAGAGTGAGAGATAGAGAGAGAAAAAGAGAGAGAAAAAGAAAGAGAGAGAGTGAGAGATAGAGAGAGAAAAAGAAAGAAAGAGAGAGAGAGAGAGAGAGAGAGAGAGAGAGAGAGAGAAAGAGAGAGTGAGAGATAGAGAGAGAAAAAGAAAGAGAGAGAGAGAGAGAGAGAGAGAGAGAGAGAGAGAGAGAGAGAAGAGAGAGATAGAGAGAGAAACAGAAGAGAGAGAGAGAGAGAGAGAGAGAGAGAGAGAGAGAGAGAGAGAGAGGAGAGAGAGAGAGAGAGAGAGAGAGAGAGAGAGAGAGAGGAGGGAGCGAGAGACTGAGCGAGAGAGAAAGAGAGAGAAAGAGAGAGAGAGAGAGAGAGAAAAAGAAAGAGAAAGAGAGAAAGAGAGAGAGAGAGAGAGAGAGAGAGAGAGAGAGAGAGAGAGAGAGAGAGAGAGAGAGAGAGAGAGAGAGAGAGAGAGAGAGAGAGAGAGAGAGAGAGAGAAATGAAGAGCTGGCACTTTCTTCTTCCGTCTTGTCACGCTGCCTATATTAAGACGTCCGCCACACAAATCAGATTACAGCCAGCTGATACTTCCTCTGATAGAACAGCACATAAGAACAGTGACCTTCACAGCGAGAGATGGAGAAAAAGAAAGCGAGAGAGAGAAAGAGAGAGAGCAGTGTAGAGTTTCCTCACTCCACTGAGTTGGAGCTATGTGAAGAAACAATACAATTACTGTCAGTATACTGTATGAATCTAAATTGCTGTAATAAAATATGATGGATAAATGTGCTTTAATGTCAAGAAAACTACTTATGTAACGTTGCAATAATCTTTAAGAAAAATAATGTTTCTACACTGAAGAAAAATACTTTTAGAATTTAAGGTAACAATTTGCATGAAAATATTTAAAGAAAATTTGCTGTCACAATTCAATTTCAATTTACTAACAAGTATAAAGTAAATTCTACTTATTAAATACATTTAGTTTTTTTAAAATATCACGTTAATGTTACTTAAAGTAATAAAAATTACGCTAAAAAAAAACATGTTTCTCACACTTCATGGATCACTTACTTTCATATTGAAATATAAAACCAAATTTAAAAATAATACCAAAACTCTCCTAAGTCGCAAAGATAAATCAACAATCAACTATAAACAAATCTTTTTATTGAAAAACACTTAAAATTACAGTTAATCTTGAGAATGTATCGCCTAATGCGGTCAAATACAAAGCAAAGATTATTTATGTAGTCTCAACACAAAATAAATAAGTAAACTTAATTTGACCACTTTAAATGGTTAACATAATAAAAATGAGTTGGATTTAATTACTAATTTGTTCGATTAAAATTACTGAAACTAAATAATTACATTTTAACAACCAAAATTAGTAGATTTTATTCCCACGATTTTTACATTATTTTAACCTTATTATGTTAAAAACATGAACACAATTATACAAAGTATATTTTAGTCATTTCTTTTCATAGAATCTACTAAGGCAACTTTTTTTAACCTTGAGTGATATTACCCAGATATGGATGTTTGTGAAAGGTTTCGTGAGATTCAGCGTGTGCGGTATGCAAAAAACCCTCTATCTCTTCAAACTACACAAGCCATATACAAAACTGACAAATCCATAGATGGATTTTGTTTTCCTAGAAATTCCTTCAAGCTTTAGATAAATGTTGTAAAACTTTATCGTCCGAGCGGAAGCGAGCGCCGTTTAAATCAAGCTACCGCTAATCGAACTTTCTTCCCGCTTAGCACGGGACAGTTTTATGTGTTCGCGTGGACCCCAGAGCGGAGCGGAGAGACACCGGGCCTATCTGCAACTTTTAATTAAGTGGGTGTGAATATGGGAAATGGAAAATTGTTCTGTCAAGCCGATGAAATTGAGTTTTTGATGTTTTGAGGCACAACATGGGCCTCTGCGCCTGGTTTCTATTATCCAATGTAGAGATACAAATGAGGAAAAACATGAAAGGCGCGACGGGCGGACGTGGACGACATACATCGCATCTTCCCCCACATCTGTGAAAAACCAGAGAAATAACAGCAATATCTCTGAACATTACAGACCTGCTCTCCGGTCTAATGCCGTGCCATATCTCTTTAAGCCTGAGGTACGGAAGCCCACATATTAAAATTGCGGGGCGGATCGGAACGCCGGATTACGATGTGATCGTGTTTAAGGATTGTCTCGAAAATTTCTGTTTGGCGGATTGGAAATAACAGAACAATAACATCTCTCGTTCTTTTATGAGAGAGCGCCGCAGGCTTTTTTTTACACAGCTCGTCCACCCCCTCAAGCATTATAAAACCTGAAAAAAAAACTGCGCAACTGAGACTAAAGCTGCGACGGAACCTTGTTAGCCGGCGCTGTTGACAAGAAAGATGTCGAGATGCCTCCGATTACGATAAACAGGGAAAAAAGTGAATGCGAGGAAAGAAAAATGAATGAAAGACAGCTTCAAGGAAGCTGGAGTGTTCCAATCACAATCTATCTTCTACGACTGCTGTCGGTTCTCAAAGAGAGAGAGAGAGAGAGAGAGAGAGAGCGACAGATAGAGAGAAAGAGAGCGAGAGAGAGAGCGACAGAGAGAGAGAAAGAGAGAGAGAGAGAGAGAGAGAGAGAGAGAGAGAGAGAGAAGAGTAGCCGCTATTTGAAAGAAAATGACCCCTAGGCCAACTCTCCCATTGACTCCTTCCTCCACCGGAGGAGGAGCACTTAAAAGAGAGGACAGAAAGAAAAGATAGATGAAGGAAAGAAGACAGAACAAATTGCTTCAAACCAATTAATTTCCACTTCTCTCTTTCCACTCGCTCCTCTGGGTGTTTGGGTGCAGCGGCTGGAGATGGAGAGAGAGAGAGCGCTGTGAAACTCATTCACCTCGTGCTGTAGGTCCAAACCCACTCGAGCATCACCGGCAGAATATAACACGGCAGGTTCACGGAATTAACCAGCATGCATTTCCACTGGACGCACTTTTTATGACAAGATAACTTTTGTAATGTGATGTGTTTCAGGGTGAATCGAGAATATATATATATATTATTTACACTTTAGAGTATTAAACTCCATGCTTTCTGCAACAAACGTGAATGATACTTCACATCACGAGAGGTTTTTTGTTTGTGAATGATGTCCTACAGATGTACGCTGCAGGAGGGAACTTTGACACAACAATGTGTTGGGACTTTGACTTGGGCAAGAAAACGACCACCTATTGAAAAACCAAGAAAACCCAGAACATGTGCATTTCCTTAGTGACGATTTTTTAATACCCTAGCAACCAAACAAAAACAAGCACCATCAAAATTTTCTCTTCAAGGTAAACCATATGTCAATCAATAAAAAACTTTTATTACTAAAGTAGGCTATGATATACTACCACTTATGCAAATTAACCATGTTTTTGGGGAAAAGTGAAGTACTTTTTGGTGTATTCATTGGTTAACTGTGGTAAAACCATGGTTCACTTTTTTTAAACTGTATTTAATACTACAAAATACTGTTGTAAAAAATTATGTTGTTCAAAATCTGTATAAATTACTTGGAATAATGGAATATATACTTGGAAGAATGTTGCTGATTTTCAGTTCTGGGCCACCATTGACTACCGTGGTAGGACGGAACAAATAAATGGTGGTTAGGTGCCCCAGAACTGTTTGCTTTCCTATATTCTCAAAAATATCTCATTTTGTGTTCAACAGAACTCTATATGATAGTCAATGATGTCACAGAACGGGCCGTTGCTAACATTCTTCCAACTATCTTTATGTTCAACGGAACAAAGACATTTATAAAGGTTTGGAAAAGCTGTGGATGTTGAGTAAATGAAGACAGAAGATTTGTTTTTAGGTGAACTATCCCTTTAACCAAGCGTATTAATGTCTAGTAAAGTAATATACTACAGTACACTAGAGTAGTGTATACTACATGTTTTATGTGGGAAATGAACCTAGATGAACCACATCTAGATAACTTGCTTTTCTGTTGACACTGAATCCTTCTGTCTGTCTGTCTGTCTGTCTGTCTGTATGTCTGTCGTCCTTCCCAGGCAATAATCAAAACCTCAGGGTATTACATTCTCACCCACACGCTGACCACAGCAACACGACTCTCATCTCCATTACAATGACACTCGTCTTCAGTATGAGAGAAAGACAGAGGAAGCTCATCTCCCTGTGTGACCATCAACAGTGCCTCCTGTAAGTGAAGCACTTCCTCCCTCTCATTTGTGTAACAGTTTAATATTTCTCTCCTCTATAAAATCTTTGCTCTCTAACAAAGCCATTTACAGCCTCGCTTAAATCAATATTAGTCCGAGCACCGAGCGAATACACGGGGAGGAGGAAGCGGCTCCATTTAAAGAGCGTTACCCTCACATTCCTCTCCGGTAAGTTAATGTGTTGAGAGGTTATCAAACCTGGCCTCTCAACATGCAATCTACACAGCGCGGCGCTCATACAAAACCCATCTATACCAATTACAGAACATCTTCTCTCAAAAGACACGGATACATTAAAAACAATTATCTCCAATCGCTGATGGATCAGGGAGTTAAGGCGGCTGAGATGTTTTTGTGCGCGTGAGCAGGTGTGTGCGGTTGGTTTGAGAACCATTATGTTGAATTAATTCACAGGGGAGGCCGTGTAACCGTCGTATCGAGTATTAAAGCACTGGTGTAGTTCTTAGAGCTTAAGGTCAGGGTGCGGCTGAAGGTCAAAGGTCGAGCTTGGTTTGTAAATTAGAGTGTGACACAGGGTTAGATCCCTTAAGACCGGATGTTTTCACCCTGTATGTTGATTTGAACTCGTGCTCGTGCCTCTTTGGAGGGTTTGATTCCGCGTAACCGAAGAAAATCTAAATAGCAGGAAAAACGATAAATATAATATGAAACGTCGTCCCTTACTCACCCTCTTGTCATTTCAAACCTGTACGTGCGTCTTTAGGAAGAACACAAAAGAAGATATTTTGAAGAATGTTGGTACTTGTATTAGCAAGTCAATGGGTACCGCCGTTGTTCGGTTAACACACATTCTTCAAAATATCTTCTGTTCTTCTGAATAAGAAGAGTTATGCCTATAAATCATTTCTTGCTACGCATTATAAACAGTCATGTTTATAACACATTATAGTCTTTAAAGATACAGATATTTTACCTAATTCAAGAAAGTAACGCAATTCCGCAATAATGGACATTCAGGAATGGATAAGATGGAAGGCCATGTCATTTTGTGCTTTATGACATCATTTTCATGACAATAACGGTTTCCAGTGAGAGATGTCTACTTGTAAGTAAAGTGAAAAAAAGAATCCAATATTTATATCAGTAAACTGTAGCACTACATCACACTTACATAGTACAATTTTGAGTACACTACTATGTATACTACCGTTTATCATTTCACTATAGTTAGTATCGCAAAAGACTGTAGTATACATTAACAATGTTGTATGTATTGTAATTTACTACAGTATAATACAATTTACTATAGTATGTACGGAAGTATACGTTGTTTTAAATCTATATGAATGTCTGTGTTAAGTACAAAAGAAGATATTTAGAATAATGCAGGAAATCAAACCATTAACTATAATGGCAGTTTCGTTTCCTACTATGGAAGTAAATGGTGCCCCAGAACTGAACAATCTTCCAAATATTTTCTCTTGTGTTCAGTGAAACAACAAAATGTATAAAGGTTCGAAAGAACTTGAGGGTGAGTAAATGAGGACAGAATTGACATTTTTGGGTGTACTGTCCCTTTAATACCAGCAAAGGTGCACAACCACCAAACTCTGTTAAAATAAAAAAGCACTTTACAACAAAACATTTTTTTTGCATTGCAATCATGAGAATGGGGATGTACCTGAAATGTCATGAAAAATAACACGTGGCACTTTCATCTGGATTATCATGAATAACTCAGGGTGGCAGGGCAGACTGCGGTCAGAGACCGACGCTCGTCTCCCATCAGCGAGAACCCAACGGTGTGCCGTCAACATGAACTTCCATGAAGGTCTATTTTCCCCACGCACCCCCGGCCGTATCTCCGCTCTAAAAGCTGTCTGTAATTTCTCTCGGCGGAAACATCTGAACATAACGTGCTAAATTATTCAGATGTTTGCTGTGATTCTGTCACATTTCTTCTCTCTTAATCTCTGACATTAAAAGGCAGAACAAACGCCGTGGGTTGGGATTTAAGGCCGTCTGGGCTCCGATGCGACACTCTAATCACAGGCGGCGAGCGGGGTTATGGTGATGAAGGAAATGCCCTTTAATGAGAGGAAGACAGGAAGCACTCCAATCAGCCCTCGGTGAGGAGAACATGAAAGAGGCGAGAGGAAAACAAAGGAAGGAGAAAAAGAGGAGAAATTCTCAAGCTCTCCGTCTGAGTGAAAGGAGAGGGGGAGTCGGATGGGGCTTGGACGCTTTCTTTTCCATCAGAAAAGATCAGAGAGGCCCTTCCTCAATTTTCTCTGATAAGTGGTGAATTACCAGAGGCGCAGTGCATGCGTGTGTGTGCATGTGGACGTGTGGAAAAGTGGGAAGGGGGCTGACACACAGTGTCGAATATCACGCGCAGGCAATCATGAGGGGCTCTGCATCTCTTTCACACACCGAATAAAAAGAAGGATGTGGAAAAATGCATGCCAACAGATTTCTCATCTATTTTGGCACATCTGAGTTGCATTTCTATATTCAGACGTGCGTCCAAACACAGAGGAAAATACACCATTTCTGTTTTTAAAGGTAATATTTCGGGTTCAATGCAATGGTGATGTCACACAAAATAATACAAATAAAATAACACAAAGGGTTAAAGGACCAGGGACGGATTCACAAAACATTCTTAAGAAGAAAATTATACTTAACTGCCATGTTTTCTCTTAAATTCTAACCAAAGAAAAATGTTAGGAATGTGATGTATTCCCCCAAAAACTTCTAAAGACCGTCCTTACATGTTTTCAAGAGGAATCCAAATTCTCGAAACAAAAGCTGTCGTAAATATCATCTTAAAATGAAGACCGCCTCACGGTTGTCTTAAATCTCAAAGTGTAAAATGTTTAATCCGTGTATTTGGTTGTTTCACGTGTATTATATTGAGCCAGAATCATAATTTTGACGGTTACTTCCCATAAAGGAATATTTATTTTGATATAATAATAAGGTCTAGCTCACTTTAGCTTTCATTATTATAGTGCTTTTTACATTATTCTGAGACAAAGCGGAGATGATCACAAGTCTTACGTCGTAGAAACACACACAACGTTTTTATATTATAATATGTATATTTTTTAACGCTTTGCTAACATTTTAGCTAACATGCGATCGAAAATGCCGTTTACATTAAGGTTATTGTATAGATTAACATATACACTTACCACACGAGAAAGCCAGTTAAATAATTTTATTTACTTACTAAAATAAGATGTTCTTAAGAAAATATTTGAGAATTTTTCAAGAAATGTTTGAGAATTGCACTCACGATTATTCTTACAAACTAAATACAATTTATCTTAAGAAAATGAGTATATTTTGTCTTAAGAGCATTTTCGTGAATCCGGCCCCAGGGTCCTTTCATTCTTTGTGCGTGTTCTTCCGAGTCTATGGGGATATCCTGGTCCACGACCGAACCAAACTGCATGTCTGCGGGTCGCTCAGAACATTCAAGGCAAATAATACACATCCACTACCAAAGCCAAAATAATGTAATCCCCAAAGTCTTACCTCTTTATCTGTGAGTGTGTAGATATATTGATGATCAGGGCTGAAAAGCATGTCCCTCAGAATTGGGTTCCCTTCGCTCACCTCCAAGTTCTCATATAGAAGTGCAGGCTGGGTAATGGAGTTCACCAGTAGCTGAAACACACACAGAAAATACGTGTTTCAATTTCAATTAACAAATGTTTACCACAAGGCACCAGACGTCGAGTTGGATGACAAAAAAAGGTCAATCAGAGAACAGCGCTAAATGGTTTATTAGGTTCACACGTCCGTGTTTTCCCGTTATCGCTGGACGATAATTCCCATCATCCTTTTATGTAAAACAGAACCCTGCACAACACAGTTTGACCACCCCAGCCTGTTAGAGCCGGGCTGATTGATTCAGGAGACGTATGAGAGCCACATAACATCAAGGATTGAAGTTTTGTTGCCAACCGATACACAACACTGCATATGATTCATGAGTTTCAAATTGAGGCAGAACCATTTCTGCTCCTGTTATAGAAGGCTGAATGTGTTCTCAACCATCCACCAAAGTCTATAGTTCCAGAACACAATGATTTCCTCTGGGGCTCAATGTTGTGTTCACACCGCGACATCAACATCTCTACCTTCTACACAATACCAAATACAACCTTTTAAAAGTTTTTTTTTTTTTAAGTTGATTTTTTGGACACAGTCAAGTTGACACAGACAACTCCGGCTATCTTAAAGATACTTGAATAGTGTTCAAGAAAATATACATCCTAAAATTTCACTTGTCTTTGTGACACCACTAGGAACAAAGATGTGTTCTGTTATTTCTGCTTAGAGGGTGTGGTTTCCCAAAGAGGGGGCGTGTCTAATCTTCACTGCAATAAATTGTCGCATTACTTATTATTTCCCTTCTTGACTCAAGATGCATTTTAAGCACTTTTACTTCATTTTTTATCAAAAACGACTTGATATCTTTGGTCATTTTGCTTATGCAAATATGACATTTACTTGATGAAAAATGACATACGATGTTTGGTCATGATTTCTATATAAAAATAAATGTCAACGTATGCTTAAAATAAGAAATGTGTTTTTCGCACCCAACTGGTATATTTTTTTCTTGGTTTATGCAAAAACTCACTTAATTTTGAAAATTCTCTTTAAGAAAAAAACAGACTTAATATCTTATATCAGTTTGCTTCTCTGGTAAATGTCTTGATATTTAAGAATTTTAGTATATTTGATCTTGAAAAAAGTAAAAAAATAAATTCTTCTTTAATATCACACTGCCAAATGTACAGTTCACCCAAAAATAAAATTCTGTCATCATTTACTCACCCAAAATCTATCTAAATTTCTTTGTTGTGATGAACTCAATATTTGGAGGAATGATTGTAAGCAAACAGTTCTTGGCAACCATTCTTCAAAATATCTTCTTTTGTGTTTGACAGAACAAATACATTATTCCTACTATGGAAGTCAATGTTGGCCAAGAACTGTTTGGTTACAAGCATTCTTCCAAATATCTTTCTCCGAGTTCATCAGATTTCGAACAACTCAATGTTGAGTAATTAATTACTGAATTTACATTTTAAATGAACTTGACTCTGATTCTGAAACACCACTCCACTGCTGCTGAAAAAATGGACCTTGGTCAATAACAAGAGGAGCCTTACAGATCTCAGTTCGGCCCACCGTAACATCGCCAGGGACCCCATCCCCCTCTCTATCCATATTGATGCAGGGTCAGGGGAGCGTGACCCCCGCATCCCTTCAAGTTTCAGGGCCTAATGATGTGCTCGGGTTCTGGTGCCGTGTCCCGCTGATTAATGACCGTCGCCTTCTCAGAGCGTCATGGGAGCGCATTACCTGGGCCCTCTGACACCACCCTCCCGCTAATGAAGAGAGAGCCCAAAGCGCTAGACTACACCAGAGCAAACCAGCAGAACCAGCCGACCCACTTATGAAAGCCAGTCATACTGTTTGGTTTCCTCGAAAAGCTTCAAGCAGCGAAAGAGTTGCACAAACTTTTGAGTCGCCCACACCTGGGACTAAACAGCTTGGCCTATTTGGGTCAAACCTCGCAGGCGGATCAAGGGAACTAAAATTACATCGAACATCTGAAAATAGAAGTAGCGGAGAACTTAATCAGCAGTTCTGTAACTAAAACCCGAAGCTGTGCGATGTGACACATATACAGAGGAAATAAAATAAACAAAAGGCACATGGGTTATATCCTTCCCAAGGGAAGCCCTGCACCAGCCGTTCAGATGATCTTACTAGCTGTGCTATTTACCAAGTTTGTACCTACGTCGAAACTTAATTAGGTTGCACTTTTTGTTCTTAAGATGACACTTGAGGCACAAAAGCATGTGAAGTGCAGTTGCATGATATGCTATCTTCAGTCATAAACAGACTTCAAATTTGGAAACAGAAGACAAATCGGGAAACTTGAAGTGGTTGCATTTCAGTTAATAATGTTAAAGTTTCAAACTTCCATCACCTCTTGTAAATAAAAATATGTTTTACTGAAATACACAGCGTAGTTGAGAAATATAATAAAAAGCATTTTTCAATTTGCATATATAGATAATAAGGCTGTCGATCGCGATAAATCGCTTTCAGAATAAACGTTTGTGTTTATATAATATATGTATTTGTATTGTGAATATTAATTTTGTGTTTACAAAACAAACATACACATATATGTATATATTTATATACAGAATACTATGTAAATATAGGGAATATTTAGTTTTATTTATTTATTTTTACCCATAGTTAGATGTATTTATCAATAATTTGAAATATAAATAAACATTAATTAATTGTTATATTTTTTAGATATATGCATGTATGTAATTGCAGAATTAATATGCAGAGAAAACAGACATGTATTATGTAAACACAAACTCTGAATGCAATTGATCGCGATTAATCGTTTAACAACTCTATTAGATGTTTGTATGTATATTTATATAAAGAATATATATAGGAAATATTCCGATGTATTTATTTATTAATTTTTACAAATAGTTAGATGTATTAATATTTACCAATAATTGGAAATATAAATAACATTTATTAATTGTTATATTATTGAGATATACGTATTATGTAAACACAAACTCTTATTCTGAATGCAATTGATCGCGATTAATCGTTTAACAACCCTATTAGATAACAAGTTTACCTTTTAACTTAGTTTAATGGTTGACGCCAAAATATTCAGTATAACATCATAAATATGCAGTGTGCCCGAGTTGTAACTTAAACCGGACAGATGATAGAGAATGATGAGATTGCAAAGAAGTCTGGGAGTTGGAGTCTGTTGTCTGTCGTCCTCTCCATCACTTCATTGAGCATTACTCCCACGGGACGCGGTTCATTATGAGGTATTGGCAGATAACAGCTCAAGGACAGTCCTTCTGGAAACACTGCCAAGTAATGCTGAAGTTTCTGCAGTGGGACGCAAGTGGAGAGAGAGAGAGAGAAAGCATCTTCCCCTGCGTCGGTGAAGATTCAGAGAACGTGTGACGGGGAGATAATATACCTGCATCGAGCAGGAATACAAATCTAAACGTACCAGCCACTGTTATGCTGATTTTACCTACGGTAAGATGTATAACCTTATAAAACGCAAATGCAGGTGCTCTGACAGTTTCCCTGCAGTATGAAACTTGGAAATGAACATAATTGTTCTTCAAGGGTGAGCAAAACCTGCCATCTGCATTGCTCCTCCCTCTTTCAGAGCCGTAATCGTCCAGTGACTCTTCGGAAAGCAGATTTTTGGCAGACGGCCCGTCGTTCCCTTAACAGGAAGGAGCACGAGGAGCTCCAGAAATCTACATTCTCTTACCAAGGTGTCATGAGAGACAAAGTTGTGAGGTGAAAAAAACAACAACAAATTCAGATCCCAACACACTCAAGCAGCCTTCTGGTTACTGCTGTCCCTGAGGTAGATACCACCATTGTGCTGCTGAATCACTTCCTGAGGTCAAAGGGCAACACGGCAGCACATACTGTGTGTTAGTCAAAGAGTGATCCGCATCTGATCAAATCTCTGTCTGCCATTGGTATTCAAACCGGCATTGAAGCCCCAAACTTTTTTACTGTTTTTACAGTAACTCTTATATTCTAGTACAACAATCTAAACCATTTAAAACTATAACAACTTACAGGGCATCAGATATTAAGTCATATTTTAAGAGAAAGTATTTTTATTTTCAGTGTATTTTTGCCCCCCATCAAGATTTTCGATGAGCCATTGGTCGAGTCAGAAAACACTCAAGGCTCAACACTATTCAAAAGTCAGCCTACAAATGGCCTGCTTAATGTCTGAAGCTTCACCAGATGAAAGCATTTCAACATTGATAAATATGCCATCTTCATAAAGCAAACGTGCCGTACTGAAATCATTCACTCAAAAACAAACATTAAACTCACACAGTACTGTTAGATGAATGTGATCCGTGATTGCTCCTTACATTATCCTCATATGTTTATGGTCCCATTATGATAAGTCACGGCACAATTTCTGTCCTCCCAGGACAGACGGGACCATCTCTCGCCTCCCGAGGCGGCTGTCCCCACTGCAGACCGTGTATAATGAGTGCGTCAGGTAATAACCTGAAATGGGAACCTATAAATTAAAAGGAGAGCCCTGCAGTCTTTCTTAATGCGGGTTCTATGGATGAACAATAATTAAGGTGGACCAGGGTTCATCCAGGGGTCACGTCTGATGACTTCACAGCTAATTGAAACAGGCCTGGTCTTTTCAATCTTGTCACTGTCCGTGTTAAGCACGTCTGAGTTTGCGTGTGACCTCGTGACATCATGGAGGTCAACGGTCAGTTCAATGATGAAGTGCAGGTGACATTAAAGAGATTTAGGTGTTATGCAAATCTTGGGAAAAACACAGCTTCAAATTTCAGTGCGTCGGGATTGTTACTGCGCAAGTTCTGGCTGCGTCAACCATTAAGAGGAGCCGTTTTTCTACACGAGCCGTCATCTCTCGGCTGTTGAAATTCATTTTATTCCAGCCCGGATGGGGAGAAGAGACATTTGGCTAATTAAATCAAACAGGAGGGCACTTTCCAGATGAGCCTGAAACCAATTTCATTAGTGCCCTCTCAGCCACGGATAATGTGTGGACCATGAGGTCGCTTTCGGACTGATCGCGTCTCGACATCAATATGTATGATCAATAAAGGATGCCGAGTTGAAATGCGGGACAGAGGAACGGTCTCAACAGAGCCTGACCTTCAGGCCAGAAATGCATCCTGATTTGGTCACTCGGATCAAATTAAAAGCTCTTAAAGAAGACAATTAAACATCAATAAGTCTTACATCCCAAATTTAGCGCCCGTCATCTTCACGAACGCCCTCAGCCAGTTTATATTACATTCGACACGGATTTGGTACCCGAATCCAAGCGTCCTCTACAAACAATGTTCTTTTACCCACCGACAGCCCTGAAACACATGCCGCTTAGTGCGAGCGTCTCGAGTCTCTTTGACCCTTTCCTGGAGGGCATCCAAAGCTTCCCATGGCACCTGCTGACTTCACGAGTCCACGTCTAGTGCGGGCGAGAACAGAACCTGGTACCCAGAAACGCATTGGGCGTGATCAGCATGACGGATTACTCTGTGAAATTAATCATCTTTCTCTGCCATGCCGCTGCTCTCGCAACAGGAAGTTGGCCACGATCTGGCGTGGACGGACAGTCCCAGCGGGCACGATGATGGCACGCCACCGCCCGGCTCCCCGGTGCCCGCTCCCCGGTGAGCTCTGTCATTAATAAGACAGGGAAGCAGGAACGGGGTTGGTCCTTGCACGCTCGAAAGGCTTGAATAAACCAGCGCCGCGATCCAGCTGGAGACGCCACGGATCAATGTCGCATCTGTTCGGTCTTTGTGGCACGGTATCTCGGTGACTAAATGATGAGGGGAAAGACGGAGAGCGATAGAAAGGGGGGAAGTGAGGGAGTCCACGCTGGGTCCCCGGAGAGCGGCAGGCACGTCTCAGCCTCCACCCTTTTTAATCTTTCAGGCTCTCCATGGGTAGAGCATCTCCTTTGCCACTCACCCCCGCTGTTGCAACAAGCTCCACTTGCGTGCTCTTGACATAACTAGGTCTCCCCGTGAATAATAAACCAGCCGCCAGATTCCTGCCTTTGATATGTAGCCCTTGAAGTAAAGATCTGCATGTGATTGAGCGCAATCGCTGGCTAATTAATGAGATAGAAGGCCCACGCTGGCCCGACGCGCGGCTGCAACTGTCCGTCCCGATGCTCCCCAGAGAGGAACCTAGCCAGGCCTGGAAGGACCCTGAGGAGCACTCCTGGGACGCGCAGAAGCAGCTTACGCAATGAAGATTGCGAACAGGCTCAGCACTGCGAATAACAAGAAGAGGGTAAAAATAGGACAGAGGTGAAGATGGAAAATAAGACATATGTGCCAGACCCAACCGAATGTATAACTACCGTATAAAACAATACTACAGTATTAGTGCGGTTTCATTTGCGTATAATCTGTTTTCAACCCTCGTGTGTACTATTGCACTTATAAGCTCATATCCCCCTTGCACAATCTGCAAAAAGCTTAGTATTAAGCGGAGTTGCATTTTATTTTAACTGATATTTGCATGAGAGATATTTACATGCATTCTTCAAATGTGCAAAACAGCAAGTTGACATACCTTTGGACGTTAATACTGTGTGTTTTTTTCTTTAGAATTAACGAAGACATATTTTGTTATAGTGTTGCATGCGTCTCTGGTTTGTACGGACCGGTGAAGCTACACAATGATCTTAAGGAAAGTACATGAAGTTCTTAGCAGAACAACTCAAATGTTCAGCGGAAGCTGCAAAGCATAAGCAGATATTCATACACAGCCATTACAAAAGGTGCAAATATGCATCCATGCATAGGAACGCAACACGTCATATTAAGAGCCAATGTGATGTGAAATTCTCAAAACCACTGTTGATACCACACAAGATAAATATTTAGCTAGAGAGGACCATTTTAAATGTATTCAGATTAAATATTAATTTTTATTCCTACCGATTTATTACAACATTAACAGAAATATTTAAATTAAAATATATAAAAATAAATGAAAAATGTAAAAATGAAATATTTCATACATATTATCAGTATTTAACTATATTAATGTAAAAAACGATACGAAATTTTGATACGTTTACATTTACAAATATATTAAATGAGTGTCAATTTATATACATTTGCTTCCAATAGCTTCCATTGTTAACCCCATCTGTAAGTCGCTTTGGATAAAAGTGTCTGCTATATGAATACATGTAAATGTAATACATTATATAAAGTATACTTCTAGACGACTTATGTGGCCCAAACTTAACTTAACTTGTTATATTATAACCAACTTCGGGCCAACGCTTGCGTCCAATTAAACCGTCTATATATTAATATATTTAAATACTAAACTGATTTGAAATTAATATGTTCATTTTATGTTGATAATGAAAGATTGATATTTGACTTTAAGCTACAATATGTAACTTTTGCCTCTCTGTCGCCATGTTTGTTTGATACAAAATTGCAGGTTACCATAATTATCCTTATATGTGTTGAAGTCAATTTCCCACAAAATCAGAGCGGGCAGCTTAATACACAAATCATTTTATAAGCTTTCTGTTGTGACATTTTGTGTGTTTGCTCAACAAACATTTCTAAATTCAGCTTTAAAATTGTTAAATAAATCAATGTTTAATAACAAAACTATTTGCTTTGGAATCCAAATTGGTATTGATTTCATTCGTTCATTAGTTTTAGTGTCACCTGTTGAAAGGTAGAGCACTATTTACCTCATGAGATTCAATTCCCAGCGAGACTGACAAGTATAGTCTCCACAGAGCTCATGTGAAGTCAGAATCATCTCTGCGTTAACCTTTTGTTCAAAAGCATCATACCCTTCTTAATAACCAAACCATTATCCCCACCAGATGCTTTTACACCAACACGCATCAATTAAAAGAAGCTCAACCGTCCCGTTCTCCTAATCCTCAACGTGGCGGATGCAAAAACAAAACTGGCGCATTAAAAGCCGCAGGTCACAATCCTGAAGCCACGAAGAGATACAAAGCCTTCATCGAGGGAGAACTTTGTTGTGCGGTACAGACAAAATATACTCACCGGCCCAGATGGGCTTTGCGGGAAAACAAGCGTACCTCATGGGTATTGAGAACTGGGCGGGTTCAGAACACCAACGCTAGCTGGCAAAGGGAGCTCGGGCCAATCAAACAGGTCTCCAGACGGTTGGCCTAAAGCTCCTGTTTTCACAACCCCAGTCATAAACGTTTTCATTATGACAGACCGCGCGATAGATAGCGGCTCCGGCTCATTCTGTCTCGCTACCCCACCGGTTCGTTCCACTTCCCCTGCAATATCTGATTTGGCCCCGGGTTCGGAGGCTCCTCGGAGCATTTCGAGGAATTTCATTTCTATTTTCCTACTCGCCGCCTTCCGCTCGCTCTATCTTTCTCTCTCAGACCTCTCTCCTTCAGGTCCTCTTGACACAACAGACACACACCGGCAGTCAAGCAAGACGGACTGCGCGGTTAGAACTAGCTGGAAAAAATGGGAGTTTGCCCTGCAGTGAGTATGAAAGCAACTGCTAAGTCATCTCCATTTGTCACGAGCTGCGCGCCCAAACTGCCGGGCCACTTCTCATACACTCCAAGCTCTGACAAGAATGAACTGCGGACGAAAACGCTGAATAAATGGGACACTATGAAGCCTAGCATAGCGCCGCAATACCAATAGTCATTAGAGAAACCCAGAGCGATTATTTCTCTAACTACAGATTGCGTGGGACTATACATCATCTCAGAATGCTAAATGGGAGCACAAATGCCACAGATTCATCAACTGCATTATTACCAGTGAAAAACGGGTGACGATACAGTGGTTCTTTCAGGGTTCAACACAAATGACGGCATATGCCTTCATTTCTTTTTGAACAAGAATAACCTCATTTCCTTACAATGGTTGAGTACAAATAAAATAAGAAAACTATGGTACTAACCATTGTAACCATAAATGATTAAATTATAAATATGCATGAATTACTTCGCTACAGTAACTACAGATTAACAGTTGTATTGTAGACATAAAACTGCGGTTATTCAAATGGTTGACAAATAAATCTGCAAAAATATATAAATATGCAGTCCAAAAGCACTTCCAGTTTCATTTAATTTTAAATCATTAAATCTTCAATATATTAGTCTAACAATTTGATTGGTTGTGTTTTATATAAACGTTTGTGTAGAGCTGGAAACAGGAAAACTGAAACAGGAAGTTCTTCTGGACCAGCCCTTACGAAAATTTACCACAGGTTTTACTACAGTGAAAAAAATTTTTTATGTGTTTTGAAAAACATTTTTTTGGTAAAAACCATAGTAAACGATGGCAACCTGTAGTAAAACCATGGTTTCAATGTGTATTAACAGTAATCAATGTACCAAAAGAACATGGTTACTAAACTTGTACCACAAAAAAACATGGTTAATTTTCCATGTTCCAAGGGAGCATTGTTTACATTTTCCAAAGTGGTCCATAGTAAACAAAGCTAACAAAAATACTTTAGATGGTTCTATTAGAATTTTTCATTAGTACAAAATGCTACTTAAAAATGACTACAATTGTTAAAAAATTGTAAATTTACATTGTCTAACTATTGTAATTTGTCATAGTATCAGTAGTATAAGTATATGGTATCTGTGGTTATAAAAAACTTTAAATTTCATTAAATAAAACTATAATCTACTGTAGTGAATTAAATATAATGATTAATATAATACAATAATAATACTTCGATCAAATTATCCATTTTTAATAATACTTCAGATATAAAGAAATTCTGTTCCGTCAGATTCAAGCGTTACAGCTCAAATGTTTTTTTAAGATTAAATGTCTTCAGTATGTATTCCAATAACATCCAGTCTTTCATCCAGTGTAAGTAAATGTGTCATGAACAGATGCTCATTTATGAGTGAACACCCCCACGGTTGCACACACAACAAAAAGCCCGAAAGACTGCAGAATATGGGTCAGTGTTGCAAACGGAGGATGACAAGCAATATTTTTAGGGTATCAACAATGGTTCTCGATTCCGACAAACTCTATTTCACCTTCGCGCGCGATGGCATAAGTCACGCGGCACGCTCTTTAACACGGCTCTGTAATCTTCAATAGTGCCTCTCTGCGCGTGTCAACGAAATGCCAGCCGCAACAATGGAGTGAGCCAATAATACTGACAAAGCCAAACAAATACTCCCTCACAAGGACGAAGGCGCGCTTGACGCTTCAAAGCAAAGAAAGAGAGTGTGCCGGTCTCCGATCTCACCCCTGCAAGACAATCTGACATACCTGAGCCCACACAAAACAGCGGCTTTGAGCTCGGAGGAGAAACGTCACTTGAGGACTGGCTCCGCCGAGACGAGCTACCTGCCGGCGCTTTAAAACTAGAGAGAGTTGCGAGATACAATCTGCGGAGGGTGAAGCGGGTCAAAATAATCCCAGTGAAGCCGTCTTCATGGAAGAGAACACCATAGGAACTGCATTCAGAAAGTCCTTAGACTGATGGTACGGTAAACTGAAGTCAACTTTAAGCGTTTTGAAGCACACGTGTCAACTGAACGTTCAAACAGCAGTGTGCTGGATCTCATTCTCCGTTTTGAAGCGAGTCAAACTAGATTTGGTTGTTTCTCTTCCTATTTACTTCAGGAGAACACTAAAATAAAATCAACACACGGTCGTAAAACGAAGACAAAGCAGAATCGCTTAGGTTATAAAAGGGTAAAAAAAGCACTTTGCTTTAAAGTGAATTGGCAATCAAAAACACCTCAATCCATTTCCCATTCGGAGAAACAAGGTTTGAATTGAACCCTCAAGTAAAGAAATGTCACTATGTAGATGTATGCAGATGAATTTTGCATATACATTACTTTACAATTCATCACTTATACCTCTAAGACATGCTAGGACACGAGTGGTCATCTTAAAATCCGTAGAGGTTTATTCAATCTTCTGTTTGGCTCATAAACCGATTTCAGATGAAATGTTTATGTGCACGTCTAAGTGTGTGTGTGTGTACGTGGGCGAGTGTGTTGCCAATTAAGTTGCTCTTCTGAAGTAAATGTCAATGCACATAGAAACACTTAACCTTCCAAGCAGACCCTCGGCGGAAACAAGCGCATTTCAAAGACGCTTATCCGTTTACAGCATTCCACTCAGCCGCACATATTTTTCACGGAAACATTATCAACATGGACAGTCTGCGCCGCTGTCCGACGCCAAATGGAATCTCGTGGACTCCAGAGAACATCTATGCGGCGTGAAACACCAGGGGCCGTAAACAAGCACGCAAGACTACAAAGAGTCATCTCAGGAAATGGCTTCAACGCTAAATAGTGTTAGCGTTAGGTTAAATGGATGTTTCTCCATGTCCACCCCAGGACAGACATCTTAAATGAGCGTTTTCTTCACCATCACATCTAGTAAAAGTGATTTCTCTCAGTTAGCAGTTGATTCGTTTACATAACGAGCCCTAAATTGGAAAGAAAAACGGACGGGAATGCGAATGCCACACCTTTTTATTACTATTGTTGGTCGTCGAATAGATTTAGCTAACTAACAGCCCACACTTCATCAATGCCAATGATAACGTGAGGATAAATCTGATAAAACAAACATTTTAATATGGCCTCTACGCTAACTGAAGTCTACAGCTAGACCACAAATACCACAGGCATTATAGTTCATCACACAGCAACACGCACATACTAAAATCCTAACTTCAAGCGCTGCATAAAAATGCACTTACTGCAGAGTCAAATGAT
Organism: Triplophysa dalaica; assembly: GCF_015846415.1. NCBI lineage: Eukaryota > Metazoa > Chordata > Actinopteri > Cypriniformes > Nemacheilidae > Triplophysa > Triplophysa dalaica. The sequence continues at coordinate 1,251,072 of NC_079561.1, forward strand.
TCAAACACACAGCTCGTGTGCACACGCTTGAGAAGTATGCAGCATCAGCATCTAAACACACACACACGTGAACAGACAGACCTGATACACAGCAGAAACTCATGATCACACGCATCTATCACTTCTACTGACAAAGAACAACACACACACGCATGAGATAAAACACTAGTGTACAGTGTCTCCTATGGGCATTCGTAACTGTAGCTCAGCATATTGTTACACGACCTAGATTTAAGTTAGTTCGCTCGTTTCTTCCTCACTGTTCGCTTTCTCCCGTACACACATAAATATTCATACTACATATTCTCTGTACACTTAATTTATATATACAGTACATATACACACACATATATATACATACATAAACACCATAACCCTACATACACACATACCTGCATATATAGTACAGTATATATATACAGTATACATGTATACATAAACAAATATCCTAACCCTATATACACATTCACACATACAGTACATACACACTTATGTTTATGTATACATATACTGTATGTATACACACACATGCATGCACACACAAATCTATGTATACATATATAAAAATACATATACGTGTACTTACATTTACGTAATCAAACATCCTAACCCTGCAGGTTTTGTGTATACATACTTGCTATTTAGAGTGAAACTCCTGTTTTGTCTAAACGTGTTTGGGTGACAAACATATCACCCGACAACTGAGAATTGCTGTCGGCATAGACCATAACTTGTGTGTTCCGTACGTGCGCACACATGAACTGAACAGTTGTAGAGAGAGAGGCAGAACAGTGGGGAGTTTGAGCAGGTGATCTACGAAGGTCTAAGAAGAGAACACTATTTCCAAACACCACCTGCAGCAAAATGAGATATGAGACAAGTGAGAGGCAAATAAGACAATAAATCATAAGTTTAACAAAACCCTTACTCCACTATTCTCAGACAGGCAGAAAACTTGCAGAAATGATTCTTTGGAACAAACTTGAAAGTGATATGTGTGTAAATATTGAGCAGATGTGCGTCACATTTGTTGTCCCTGCTTAGAAGACCAGTTTAGACTATAATTTACAGGATGTTTGAAGCGGGTGTGCAATGGTGTTTCATGCATTCTGACTTCTCTACAATGTTAAACATGGTGTCTTCTCATGATTGACATGGTCAACTTGTCAAGAGCAGGAGAAGGAGCATGCGCAGACATCACTTCACTTGTGTGCAGGAGAGAGAGAGCATACGTTCGTAAAGTTCAGGTGTTTGTTTGTTCACTGCGTTTGGGTGATGAAGGTTATATAAATGCTGGATGTAATGCTGGATTTGGAGATCAGTTTGAAACTGATATATTGAGCCGTCCCAGCAATATTAATATGAGATTGGCAGAAACCACACGTGTTAGGGCCGCTTTAAGTGTTCGTAGTGGGTAAACTAGATACGTCACGCGCATGTTTAGGACATTATGTATTCATTTATATGAACAGATCTACACTGGTGACAAGCATATCATGTATGTTCAGCTTGATCAATTATAGGTATATAAACCAGCACACCAGCGTATAAAACACAACATTTTTAGTCAATATGCTTCTACAAGCAACATCCAACTGAATGAAACCTCACAGTGAAAAAACAAGGCTTTGCATAGACAGAAAGAGGCTTGAGAACTGATACCAAAGGAGTTTTGAAAAAAACAAACCATATAGTTTTGCTATAGTAGCCATAGTTTAACTACAGTGTTATCATAGCAAGCACACATTTACCGTGGCATCACTACAGTAACCTTAGATTAAGAATGATATTTGTAGCAAAACAGAAGCAATACAAATGATAACCAATCCGCCAAAGGACAACACGCTAACATCGCAATACTATAAGCACAAGCTGGGATATGGCATAATTTAGTGAACGCAAGGCTGTTCATAAAGACCAGAGAGACAGCGGAGAGCGTGTAGATGCTCACACGAGCCTCGCTGGAGACACAAGGGTCACTAATGCAGCGTCGCAGTAATCGCTCAGCATGCAGGTGCACAGGGTCGAGGGGTCACTGATGATTACCTTACACTATGTACGGTGTCCTGCTGGTCACATTGACGCACACATACATGGCTTTAATGATGACAGAGAGAGCCGAGAGTATATAGTTCACCACACAGTATGGGATCCAGTAATGGCAATATATCTTAATGGTGTGGGATTGTTAAACTCATATTTTCTAAAACAAACAGACAGATTAGGAAATAATTCACCATGAGGTTTTACTTGTTAACAATCGAGAATGCATTCGCTTACATGAACAATGAACAATATTGTTTTTCAGCTTTGTTCATGTCAATTAAAGCCAATACAATAGTTCATGTTAGTTAATCCTTTAACGCTGGTTAACAAATAAAAACCTTCTTATAAAGTGATGCCGCTAATAAAATAACAATAATTAGAGATCCGCAATACAAAATGATGCGAATAGACGATTATTCAGAGTGACTTCTGCCGATACATATCCATATACCGATTCTGATAACAGAGATTAAATGAACAATTCTGAACATTATAAAATCATATAATGAATATTAATATTGAAGATCAAACTGTTGATGTTTCTTAACATTTGTTATATACAGAGCACAAATGTATTGCATTCTGCTGTCCTATTTTGATTGACAGGATTTATCGGTCCTGATCATTGGCTGTTTTTAAACATCTTCCAATAGAATGAAAGCTTTTATCGACCGATACAGATTATTGGCCGATATATGGGTGCATCTGTAATGATAATAATTCACCTCACCTCTTTGTTTACATTTGAACGCACAATATATGTAAACCTCAACTGTAATATAATGGGAAAATAATGGTGTGAGGGGGCACAGGTGTCCCATATGCCAGTGGTCGGGTGATATAAGCATATTACCCAATGCTTCAGCAATTCCTGCCAACATAAAACATGGATTTGAAGATAGCGGTTGTTTAGACGGAGACGGAGCAGAGGGGAGTTTTTAGCAGGTGATTTAGGAAGGTCTAAGCAAGGAATGCTTTTCTAAACACCATCTGCAGCTAGAAAAACAGATAAGAACACAACTTTTGTGAGAGAAACTATTTCTGAAAGATGTTCTCTTACGTGAGAATAACAGAGTATTTTTTATCACTTAGAAAACAGGATGAAAAATTCTGAGTTAAGAACACTATTAAAATAAACTATACAAATGGAGTCGGGGGGGGGAAGATGAATTGTGGCCACGCCAGTCCAGTGTTTGTTGAATTTCAGCAAAATGAAAGCCCAGGAGTGACAAATTCATCCAAAGACAGAATGAAAACTGATCAAAAATATATTTTGACTTCTAAATACACATATAAGATATTACTGTAGTATTTCTCAAAAGTGAATACGAACTTGTTTTCTTTGCTGTATTTGAGATCCGAAAAACTACAGCGCATCTTTCTGTTATTTTCTTGTTTCTCCAGTTTTAATTTTCTGCAAATAAATGCAAATAGAAGCGATACTTTGATTTGAAATTTGGGAGAAATATTGTTAGTTGTTCACCGAATGAAACAAAGTGATAATTTAACCTAAAACATACCTAAAAACAGTATATTTTAAAATCAGTCGATGTGGAACGTGGTTTTGTTTATTAAGCCAATGAAGAAACCTGGAAGGGACGCGAGTATATCCAAACACAACAGTTTCTTTTCAAAAAAAGAAGATATGAAGATACAGCCACTCAATGTGTGAGAACGATCAACCCAAGACATTCGGGGCTTTGTGAGCTATACGTTGACCTTTCAAACACAAGATAAAACCATCTCAGGGACCTTAAACACATTATAAAGAAAAAGCAGCTTCCATCTCAAGCATGAGGTCAGTTTTCTAATATCTAGAGGGCGTGTATTTAGGTGCAGTGTCACCTCCTGCCAGTAGAGGGGGCGAGAGAAAGTGGAGTGTTCAGCGTCTGCGTCTCTTCCATTCTGTGGTCACAGGCCAGCAAATTAAAACAATCCATCAACATTATGGCTTTTAATCCACACATTCCCCGTAAACACCTATTTCTTTACCCTCTCTTTCTCTCCCGTACCCTCTCCCTCGCTCTCTTTTTACTCCAGGCCTTCGTTCTGTATTACAATAGACACTAAATCATTAACCCACTGCAGCATGTAAAGGGGCTCTTACGTGAAGACACCACAAATGAGCGATTTCTGAAGGCGGAGGCAGAAATGCTTTTAAAGGTAAGATTGGATAAAACACAGTTTAGAGAATACAAAAGAAATTTGAATATATAGAAAACAATATGAGGATGTATACTGTGCGGCTGTGAGGTCATAGATCAAAATGTGAGATCTTGACCTCGGTTGGCAAGAAAAAAAAGAGATATCTTAAAGGGATACTTCACCCAAAAATGAAAATTCTGTCATCATTTACTCACTTTCGAGTTGTTCCAAAGTTGTATAAATGTCTTGTTCTGATGAACAGAGAAGGATATTTGGAAGAATGTCAGTAACCAAACAGATCTCAACACCCATTGACTCCCATAGTAGGAAAAAAAGGACACAAAAAGACATTTTGAAGAATGTAGGACAGTTCTGGGGCACTTTTGACTGCCATTGTATTTTTTCCTACTATGGAAGTCAATGGGGGGCAACATCTGTCTGGTTCTAAGCATTCTTCCAAATATCTTTCTATGTGTTCATCAGAACAAATAAATGCATACAGATCTGGAACGAATTGAAGGCGACTAAACAATGACAGAATTTTCATTTTTGAGCGAGGTATCCCTTTAAGTGAATAAAAGTCTGACCCTATTGGTTTAGCCAGAAGCATTAAGATTACCAAGCCCAGCCCCGCCACTAAAAAGCCCATTTCATCACATCTCAGCCTCTAAAAATGTCTGAATGCCAAATGTAATACCCCGGCGTCATTAAAAAACGCCTCTTTGAAGGCTGAAGTCGTTTCTCTAACCCTAGAGCGCATCGGTTAACGCTATCACCCCTGCCGCAGCTGATTCTAAAGCCCACATTCTTCCATCCCCTCGCTTCAGCATCCTTTGTCACGGCCATGCGGCACAGGGCAAACCGTAGCGGCATCGAGCATCGCTCCGGACGGCCAACGCGTCAGCACGCGATAAGAAAGGCCTGCCGCATGTATGCACACCGCTGTATTCAGATGTGTAATTACAAAGGAAACGATAAGCCCGCTCCTAAGGGACCGCACCACTAATTACAGAGCCACCAGAGCTTCAAATTGCCATTTAAAGCAGCTATACACAATTACACAATGCCACATTCCTGTTGTCGTCTGCACTTCAAATGGCAAAACGGGGCGAAGAGGGCCCAAACCATGTCTGAGTTACGGCTGTTTACGACGACAGCAGATCAGGAGGAGGGTTTAGCTGGGAAGATGTTTCTTAGGCCAAATGTAGCTTCAAACTAAAATGTTGTTTTCACTTTAAGCAACGACTAGAAAAAAAGAATGAGTGACCACACAAAAGCGTCATTACGAGAAGTGCACAAACACGCAAGCTCATCTCCAGCCCATGTCTCACATCCCCCATCTGGGAAGGCGTGGAGAGCGAGGCGGAGTGCCTGGGAAAACATGAGCCACACAACCAGCGAGTGGAAAAAAGAAGGAAAGTTAGTCGTTTTGTGGTCGCCAGAAGAATGTCCTAACAGACGTGAGCTTGCCAAATACACCAAGCGGTTCCCTTTTCTCGCCTTTGAACGCGAACCCTCTACATACGCATACACAGACAGACAACTTTCACAAACTGTATCAGCCTCAACGAAGTAGAGATCACAAACACCCGCTCTCACCATCAAAGGCCTACGATGTATTGTGCAAGCGTCAAGAAACCAACCGGGTAACCTGATAGACCACTAATGATGTGTCTCATTCATTCCAGCCGCTTACAGATGGATTAAATCAAATGCATTACGGGCCGTCTGGTCTTCGGGGGCTTGTCCGCGGGGAATGATGATCTCATAATGGCCCTATACAATAAAATATAAGATAAAGAGTGCGCGTGTGAAACCGCAGAAGGTTCTCATCATATCGTCCGATTCGTTTATTTCGCCGCTCGGTTATGAACGAGCTCAAATCCATCCGTCCATCAATGATGGGGAGCTGGAGCGTTAATCTAATGCCAAACCAAACCTGATCTCAGTCTCGGGGAAACCGCGAAGGTTCACTTTACTGCCAGAAGTCCTGCGTTCATCTCATTTCTCTTGCGTGAGGGTTCAACAAGAGATCTGGCACGCCAATAAAAGGAACGATTTGTTGCACTTGTTGATTTAACACTTGGGAAGGAGAACGAGGAACGGTGCGCAAAACAAATCCGGGATGGCAAACAAAAGCGTGAGATCCTTCCGTTTGTTTTATTCGTTCTCCTCGAATGACTGCCATCTTTTGGCATGCCATCTCAGGATCTCGGCGTGTGAGTGTTCTGCTGCAATAACTCGCCAGTTGTTCGTGGCAGCGTTTTATGAATGTGTGTGTCTGTGTGTGTTTGTGTGTGTGCATGTGTCAATCGGGCTTCGCTCCCGCAGTGCCACACGCAGGTTGTAAATGAATATGAATAGCTACGAGAAGCCCTGGGAGGGGGACGCCGGAGGCAATGAGCATCGGGCCCCCATTAATCTTGAGCAAACTGACACCTGGGAATAACTGAAAACTGCACTCGAAGAAGGCGGGCGGGCCAAAAATGCCCCCGTGTCCAGCCGACCAGATTCAAACAGCAGCTACGTGACGTCAGGGGATAACTTTCTGAGAAAATAAACAGTGTCGGTGTTAAAAATGACAGACGCTAGTTAGTATGCACTTAAAACTGCACTGAACCGATACGAAGATTTATTATATTTTTCATTTTAGATGAACAAAAACAGGGAGGGAACTAACTGTTCATATTTTCATGGTGGTGAGTTTTGCGGGACGACTTCATGACAGGACAAACCTTAACATGTTGAAAAACGTGACAAGACAGGTCCATCATGAACTAATGAAAATAGAAAAATGAACTAGACGATTAAAGAGAAAACTATACATTTTATAACTGTAACTCTTCACTGTAAATATTAAAACGGTAGATCAAGGTCAAACGTCTAAGGGCAGATTCACATTTTGCTTCTTTTCCGCGCGCATATTCATTATTATAAATGAAGACGCACGCAAATAGGGGGCGACATGCACATTTTTCTAGTCGTATCGATACCGCATCAATTTTCAGAACTGCGGTTCATTTGAAGAGAGAAAGCGACGCATCTCACAGTTTAAGACGGGAAATGTGAATCTGGCAAGTTTGAGAAGTTTTGTCATGTTTAACAACAATGAACTATAAAGAAAAAGCAATAAAGAAAAGCTAAATATGAAGAGTTTATTTAAAAACAGATTAAATAAATAAAAAAATCATGTTTTATCATGTGTTTATTGTGTAAGTTAGCTGTTTTTTCTTTGTTGATATTATTACTCAATGGAAAAACCCAAATGCAGTTTGATTCATATTATTTGGAATGCAAAATGAAAATACATATTTTTTTTATTTATTTAAATAACGTTTTTGAAAAGAAACTCTTCATATTTAGCTTCTCTATATTGCCCGTTGTTTTCATCTCATTCATTCTGGAGACCAGAGACCCGACACGTAACAAATTCTTTAAAGAAAACACTACAATAACAGACAATAAATACAGACGATAAATAAAACAGATGCAATGACACGGGCTTTGAGCGCGCAAAGACAAACTGTGCGTTTCCCTCAGACAATGGAGATACAGCACAGCCCATTAGCCACACAGAGCGCAGGCCTTTTTGTTTGTGGTCACGGTAGAGAAACATTGTTCCTCATGTTTGGAATTCCACTTTCCTCTCTTCATCAGCTCCTCGTTCTCATGAGGATGAATGGAAGGAGGTAAACTCAAAAACAGAGGCACCTGATCTCACTGAACGAAGCGCCGACGTCTCTCTTAACGCAGTGATTGTGATGTAAGTCACATAACCTCATCAAAGGATCAATGACGGATGTCGAGAAAGGTATTTCATGACATTTCGATTTGACATGATGTTTATCTCCTGTCCAATGTGACAGGTCCGACAGTTTCACATTTGGGATTAACAAGACACGGCACAAATGTTGCATCATTAAGCGGCGTAAAACCAAAAGCAACAAATTCTGAACAGTTCAAAACAAGAAAAAGTTTTTTTATGCTATGTGATGTTTTAACTAGAGCCAATAACCTAACATCTAGCAACAGCATAGCAACACCCCGGCAACAACCCATACCACCCCTAGCATCGTGTTTTCTGGTTGTTGTCTCAATATCAAATATGTACCTTAGAACATACCTAAAAAATACGCTCAATTTAATTGTTTGACATGAAATATGACCTGAAATGTGAAAATAAAATGAGCACGCATGCAAAAACGGCTACAAACAGCCTGTGTCTACAGAAGAAACCCTCTACGGTGAGGTTATGCACATCGGCGTCAGAAGACGTGTTAATGCAGTGCTACGACCCAGCAGATGGGCTTCTTATGCATGGATCAATGATAGCGCTCTAACGAAGACACAAGTATGTGTGTGCGCGCATCTGCATATGTCAACAAAGTACAATCTCCATCCCACTTTAAAATTACCCAGCTTTCCCAGGCTTAAGCAATAACCAATAGGCTTAATCGCGCCAGAGGTAATATAACTGAATGTTTACTTTCTGTCTGGCTTAGTGAATATATCGCTATCTAGGAAGGATTCCGAATGAAGGATTTCACTTCTAGGAAGGACTATCGTTTGATCATTTTATCATAAAAATTAACCCTGTTTTTTCCATTTGTGTTTATAGTAAATTATTATAGTAAAAAAATTAGCGTTGAATGTAAAAATACACATGAATGTAAACAGGCAGGACAAAAATGAGTAATGAATTATATCGTATGAATTCATGAATTAGTAACGAATTTCCACGAGATTGTGTTGCAGAATTTAAACGTCTAGCAAAATATCAGATCAAATTAATAAAAATGATTGGATGATTGGATGTTGAATGAAATAAAGTTGTTCTAAAGTATATCAGCTTCAAAAAATAAACATTCCTAGTGAAGTTTGACAAGAATTAGTATGGTCTACTTTGCGTTTAATGTTTTATAGCATTAAAATGTTGGTATTCTACGAGCGAGGCCGACATTCCCAACACCTTCCGAGATTCACGGGCAACACAACAGGTCGTCATTAAAAGAATTATAGTTGGTGACACTGACACGAGCTCACACATCCCGCCTGCAGCAGGACACAAACAGCGTTTCTCCATGTTGCTTGTGCCATATCATGCCACTGCGATCGCACAGCTTGAAGAGTCTGTGACACCGTCAACGATTTTTACCACCGCCGTCATTCAAACAGGAACCAGCATCTGTGTAATGAGACGGCAGGCCGGCGTGCAGCATAACCAGAGATCTGTATGACTGACATTAGCACTTCAACATGCTGTCAATGTCTTTATTAAAGCACGATGAGGGTCACTAGCGACGTAATCTAGGGTGGGTTTTTCCATTTTTAAACATAACCATGAGAACATTGAACTAGATTTATGTTGTCAATGTTAGTACATTAGACCAAATAAAAAAACTAAGACGGTCCTATTGGGAGGTTATTTCTTACGAGTTTGGGAATCATAATTGGGATGTAATGGGCGCTAAAGTGAATTCGGTTGGAATAAAATCGTCGCTGGGCAATTTAATATTTCTTCTTCACACGAAGGACCAGAAGCTTTTGAGGACTATTACAGCAAAACGTAGAGCAAAGGATGTGCGTTGGGTGCATAATCGATGCTCTTTAATGATTTCTGATCATCCTTGTGCTGTCACAGAGAGTGATGGGTAATGTAGTCACATTGAGAGGTTGAAACATGTTCTCATTAACATATGTTCTCCCACGTATACATAACACCAATTCTATTCTTAGTAACTTCTCTGGTGGTGATGATAAACAATGAGACGTACGCCAATATAGAGAAGAAATGCCAATCACAGGTTTATAAAAACACTTGAATATATAATAACAACAGGCTGTGTAGTTTAATGGGTAGAAAGAAGGTAAAATGGTCATGTAAAAATGAATAATCCCTCAAGTCATTTCAAACTTGTATGACTTAATAAACAATGTAGCATGGACACTAAACCACTGAGACATTTCTCAAAATATCTTCTTTTGTGTTCCACAGAGTCATATACAGGTACGAATGACATGAGGGTGAATAACGTCTGGCTAAACTTTACATTTAAGACCTTGACTAAAGCTTTATAAGAACAAATAAAAACTAAACGCTATAATAGAACATCATCACTTTATCCGGCAGGATAGCACAGACAGTCTTCTTGTTTACTATGAAGCATATTCTGAGCTTTCCAAACATATTTTTATTTACTTACTCCTGTCGTTGACTGCAGAAAACACATAAAGTCTTTTTAAATCAAACCCCATCGGACCATTCTGAAACAACAAAGGGTAACATGGATACAGAGATAAATATAATTGCAAGGGTGGGAGAAAAAGAGAGAGAGAGAGAGAGAGAGAGAGAAAAGATGAGGAGGAGTAGGAGAATGTGAAGAAGAGGAGGAGGAGGAGGAGGAGGAGGAGAGAATTATTATAAAATTATTTAAATTTTACTATAATGTTTGTACTTATTGTATGTCTTTTTTTATATGTTCAATGCTTTGGCAATATTGTAAGAACAGGAAATCATGCCAATAAAGTACCTTGAAATTGAAATTGAGAGAGAGAGAGAGAGAGAGAGAGTGGGGTGCCTACACAGAGGAGAACCTCATACCCGACTGAGACCAAACATTACCCAGTGAGAGTAAATATTGCTGGCAGAGAGATGAAGTAATTCTGTGAGACACTCATGAACAGATGTTCCAAGATCTCCTAATGTCAAAGGACACCAGAATTACACTTATTAGTGTTGCTTTAAAGGTCACCCGTGTCATTTCAGGACATCCCTAACAGCGCAGCGACAACGCCAGACGGCTTTCTTTTGAAACAGCGTTTTGAAATGAAACAATGTTCACGAAATTCTCAACTTTGATGCAAGACTCCTTTGAGCGGCCGCCCTCCTGAGTGGACTCAGTTTGAACCTACATTCCCTCACCTGGGGCTTAAAACTAATCCTAACCTAAGCCCTTGGGTTGTCTCGACGGCCTCTGGAGAAGAATGCTTTGAGGCGGCCTCCGTTCAAAACACGCTCTTCTCGTTCCTCACTTCACTCGAGACTCTCGACAACGCGCGGACCTTCGCGGTCGGAACGGGAGATGTGTAGGACGTGGGAGTTGTTTGCTAGCACTCCACTAGTACAAACCACAATCACTCCAAAAACTCTCCAAGCGGCCCGGCTGAGCGCCATTCTCGTGCCAATGAGCGGCTGCCAATAAACCGGAGCCTTGAGCCCGTGCCACGACAGGGGATAGATGGCACTATGAATGCAAAAAGGCTCTCAGGTAGAGCTGGGGAAGCAAAACCCGTCGGAGAACAGAAGGTCACCACGCAGATGGGAATTTATCTCTCAACGATTAATAAAAGGGATTTATGATGGAGGAATGACAACGAGAATATCGATAGGTGAACAGCTCAGTTTTTGTGTCTACCCATGACGTGAGAAAATTTAAAGAGGGAGTCATTTCAAACCTGTGTGACTTGAATTCTTATGTAGAACACAAGAGAAGATATTTTGAAGAATGTTGGTCCGCAAAACAACACTGAGCCCCATTGACTTCCATCACAAAACCACAGCGACATCTCTCAAAATATCTTCTTTAGTGTTTGGCAGAAAAGAAAACTGTCCTATAAAGGTTTTGAGGAACTTGAAGGTGAATTAATGATGGCTGAATTTTTACCTTTTATTTTTGGCCTTTAGAAGTTCTTCACAGACGTTCTATTGTAATGGTACAAGTCGTACGGCGTGGGACCAATTAGACATCACACTTTGTTATTTTTCTAATTCCTTATCCCAGTCCGGCGAAAAACAACAGCAGTCTTGTCATACGGGACTGATCAAGATAGAATAGATACTGTAGCGTTTATCTCTCGTCGCTAGACATGAAGTCTTGGCATTAAATTACCAAATCAAGTCTTATTGCTCATGCGAATCAAAAAATAAACATCCAATTTGGTCTCTCATGTCTTCCTCTTTCCCTCGGGCGTCTTTTCTACTGCAACATCTACGGAGTCTGGTGAGCACGAGACGTCTCAGCTCGACTAGAGCAATATTTGGGGAGCCCCGCAGAGGGAAAAAACATGACCTCTCCACTCAATCCTAATACTGTCTCCTGTTGGGTCGGGGAGGATAGAAACAGAAAAAAAGAGATTACCCAGAGGAGAAAGAAATCAGAGATGAGATGTCTTTTGTTCTGCACTGTTTTTCTTAAGACACCACCGAGATGTTTGCTTACAGAGTCTCCTGATTCTCAAAACCCACGAATCTCGTGTGTCTCATCTAACGTTTGGGATGATATCTCAACAATGTCTCCGTGTTCAAATGTGAAAACCAAAGACAGAGAATTGCAAAAGGAGGAGGAGAGGGAAAACAACATATTAAAACCAAACCACGTCCCGTTGGCAACAGGCCTGTGCTGGTATTTCCTGCTGTAGCTCACAGCCATCACACAACTGGGAGCAGCATGACAGAGAACAGCAGGACCGGGATGAAGAGGATGGGGAATATCACAACGCGCTCGCATGCACACAGCGCGCATGCGGATTGACCTTTAATGCAACATCTGGGCGGCGCTGTTTATTGGCCTGACATTACTTTTCCCACATGGATTGTAAACTAATCTGTTTGCTAAACTCCAGCGTGATCCGTCAATACTCTCAAAGATCAGAACCCTCTTCTGGTGCCTGACCTGGGATCAGTGCTCTTAATATAAGATGCACCCGCTCGGTGCTCCACTGTAATAAGACAAATTGAACGCTGACCGGTGTCAGTTCTCTTCTTCTTATTGCTTGACACTATATGTGAACTAAACCCTTGATGCACGGACAAAGTGGCAAACGTTTTCCTTTGTTTTTAAATACTAGAGACGGAGAAATGTCAAGAGCGCTTATACTTCTGCATACTAATGGCTTGCAAACTACAAATGTCAAATGCAAAGTCAAATCGTGTCTTAAGGTTTTTATTTTTGGTGTTAAGGCTCGTTCACACCAAAAATGACAAACAATTTTTTTAAAATACATTTTAAAATAATATTGTCGAAAACTCTTTCTGAGAGTTTGTTTTAGCTAACGAATAATAAAACATGGACAGCGAATTCAAATCCTTTGAATTTAAAGGATTTGCACGTTTAAATCGTGAATCGCAAGATTGCCATAAAGTTTGAAAAAATTTGAATTGTCATCTTCATGTTATCCCGAAATGTTTCTAGCAAAATTCACAGATAAATAATTTATGACCTGCACCGATAGTTTATAATACTGCAATAAAATATAATACTTCAAATTATAAGAATACAAAAATAAAACGCTAAAATGAAATAAAAGAAATGATGAAAAAGTTAAATAAATAAAATACAAAATATATATATATATATATTATATAAAACCTGAATAAAAAACTAAAAAAAAATGAATAAAAAAAAGACTTTTGTTTGAGGCTGTGGCTTTGCGTTCTGTTACATGATCTAGTATAGCTGTGGTGATCACATATGCTACGGGTTGATGTCTGACTTACATCATCTTCCAATGTCAATCACCCCTTTTCTCCCCATCATCTTCTCTTCAGAATATCGGCAAAGCTAGCTGCAACTTACCAGATCCACTTTACTGTACTGTTATACATTAAAGACAAACTGGCATTTGGGATATAAACACAGACACTTGCTTGATGTGGTATTAGTTTTTGTTTGGGTTAGGATGTCACGCACCATGAGACACTGACAAACAGGAAGTGAAACAGTTGACCTGAATTTAAACTCATCCCCCTCCCCTCACATGTGACCAAACAAGATCCAGCTGGTCCTAATACCACTAATCTCAATTTAATACCATTATCTGAGGTAATAAAACAACAGAACATAGCAAGCATTCATAACCATGAACGCAATAAACCTCTCTGGCATTCAAGGCAAATTTATAGAGGAGGATTGGTGGTTAATGGGTGCCAGGCACAGTCGTCTTATCCAGGTTAGGGACAAATCCGCCAGTCCTATCACCACCATGACCTGCATTCCAGCTCTCAGCCTTCCTACCACATGGAGAAGTTTAGGGGCCGATACCACCCAGCGAGACGTCTAACTCCCTACTGACATTTTTGCTGGAGCCACTGAAGTTAAAGAGCAGCTCACACATGTCAGCCATTTCATAGAAGCTGGAGAAAAGAGCACACGCATGGCTGATGTTAAATCAAAGCACATTTAAATGCCACTTTGGTTTCGCCGTTCTAATCGTGGAGACGAATAACCCAATAGTCTCTTCACAAGAGTGTGAAACTCTTGATGTTTATTGATCGGGGAAGTCACTTAAAACGGGGGTCTTCAACCTTTTCCAGGCTACGGGCCGAGTGGTGGATAAAAAGATGGTGACATGTCTTGCTGTTTAAGCCTGGCTTATAAGAAGACGTCATTTGTCTAATATATACATTTGTTTATGCTTACATTGAAGATAATTCCTATATAAATATAAATTGTAAAAACATTGCGGCCTTTGCAAGTCATTTCTGTTTTCATTCTTTCCAGTGGAATAAATATTTGTATAAATATTAACTTGTTGACAAGTTAAAGAAATGTAAAAACGTCAAAAATAAAAATAGTAAGTTGAAGAGTGAATAAAAATAAAGTAAAATAAAAATAGGCGAATCATACTTAATGGGGATGTAACGGTATTATCAATATTATGGTTTCGTAATAGCAAAAGTGTCTCAATATTATCGTGGTCACATGACTGTATAAAATGATTGACTTTAACAGAGAATGTTAAACAATAACAGATATTTCCTATGTCAAGGTCAAGCTGGTGCAGTTTTAAGTCATTTGACCTATCTCACACTATACTCATACCTCAAAGCAACAAAAGATAACAGGATATGACATCATTGCAATGTTTAATAATAGTTTATTAAAAACTTATGGTCTTCCTTTGTCTTTTTAAATCTTGTACCGCAGACAACATTATCGTTGGTATTATTGTACCGTGAGATTTTGATATCGTTACATCCCTATTAAATATTAAAAACTTTTTTGTTATAAAACGATTAATTATTTTTAGGTGGAGATAAAAACCAAACCATTACTGAAACAAAACCAGATCGTACTGAAACGAATACGTACGAATGAAATTGTAAATGCACACAAACTGATATCCTCGTAAAATAGTTATGAATTGCCATGAGTTTGTATTGCGTGAATATGAGGGAATCTGATTGGTGAACTTCCTGTCACCCTCAATCGCCCTTCTCACCAAAGACAAGCCAGAGGAAGTTCCCTTTGGGAAAGAGGAAGTTGATTAGGTCGGAGGGTCAGAAGGTGATGTCCAATGGCTTTAGAGGAAGTGGTGTGGAAATGTCAGTGGAACGGATTACAGACGCAGACATTAATGAGTCCTGGACGCTCTCACCCATCTTACAAACGCTGGCGCAACCCCAGCCGTCGCCCCCTCGGAGAACAATGCGTATCTTCTCCTGTCAGAGTGGCATCTTGGAAATGCTAATGAAATTCTGACAAACAGCAGACAACAGAGAGAGAGGCGATCCCACTGACAAAGCAATCGCATTCAATAGAACCTCTTTTTTAGTCTGTCATTTCTTGCCTGGTTACTTTATGAATACTCAAACAGAATGAATTGATGTTATGCATACATGGAACGACAAACGCTTAGAGGGAAGGGAAAACAAACAAGGGAAAATAAAACACTAGTTTTCTTTTCTCAACTGTTAGGAGCTTCCACAAGGGGCGGATGAGAACGAGACACAAAACGATTTAGCCATAGTGTAAAAACAAGCTCCAATTAGCGAATTAAAGCTGACAATTAGCCAACGCTCAATTCAGCTGCCAGCAAAACAACGGCACACAGCACCTGAGACTGGCACAAACAAAAGACGTTCAATATCGTTCGCTTTGTCACTTTACACCCCTTTAACAAATGTATTTGTGTTTGTCGCTAACTCGTGCCCTTCTCTCGTTATGACACTTCAATGCAACAAAACTAAATAAAACGGTACGACAGCCATAAATTCAAAACACGCACATAAAAGTGGACTCTACGTAAGTGGATGTAACACAATGGTTATACTGGGATATTCTACTATTGTATAGTCTATATTGTTATCTGTTCATAACCACCTGTACATTAATGTTCACAGTATATAGCCTTCTGTTTATATTGTTCATAGTACATACCGACTGTCATATTTTCATAGTACATGGCCATTGTATAGTATTTTCCTAATATTGTATTCTGTATTTATTCACACTGTATATCTGCACTTGCTAATTGCACTTCTGGTTAGACCTAAACTACATTTCGTTACACTGTACTTGTATATGTGTAATGACAATAAAGTTGAATCTAATCTAATCTAATATTCTTTAAACTGCACGCTGTGATACGTAAATATGTTTACAAAGGGCTGAACGATTTAGAAAAATAATCCAATTGCGATTTTTTTAATCAATATTGCGATTGCGATTTAATAAGCATTTATTTTTTAGACACCTTATCTTCTGTATTATTTAATAAAGAAAATGAATAAACATGGTCATGAACCTTAAATCTAAGAATAAAATCAACTTTTAATAGTAGTTAAATTTTAAATACATTAACTGCGATGAGTTCATTCAGTTATTTATCAGACTGACTCAAAGTTGATATGAGTGAAGATGTTTAAATGGTAAAATAAAACATTTATGTAAAAAATGGAATTAAATAAACATTTGCATTGCATCTTATTTCATGACACCCACACCCGATTGGAAGCTTTCAACACTTGAACATCATTATTAAAGATATAAAACTATTTGCTATGTTAGTAATGATTCCTTAAATCACTTTACTTTTACCGCAGTAAAACCATAGTCACGGTAGTAAAAACATTGTTCATTTGAAAGGATATTTCATAGCACCATGGTATCATCCGTTACCATCATTGCAACACCAAGAACGCTAAGACTTCATATAAAATAGAACAACAAGATGCCACAGTGTGCCAAGTCATTCAAGCTTCGGACCTGAAACCATCCAAGGAACCCTCAGAGAAGCTCATATTCCCATAACTCAAATCCAGTGGGGTCGGTCTCAGGTCTCCTCCCATTAAAAAGACCTAGGAGTCCATTTAAAGAGTGACAGGGTGAATGGAGCGAGTCTCATGACTTTTTCCGACAGAGCCCTTAATTTCTTGCATCGGCGTTCCGGAGCTTTCCATTATTCCTGCCTGACGGGGAATTACGGCAGGCACTCCACTCTGTAACAAGCTCCTTGACCTTTCTCTCGCAGGGATGGAGTATTCCACCCCATGAACGGCTCCGTTCGGCCGACGGCTCGCTGAGAGCCACTGTAATAATATTTGGCTTGATATTTTGTAAGGTGCAAAGAAAGCTGACATTGTCTTAATAGTATTTGACTCAGTTTGACTGATGATACTCGAGGGCATGGAGTAATAATTAAGTCGACTTGAAAAATTAAGAGGAAAAAGCAACACGATCATTTTGAATTGTTATCAGGGTCCAACATGAGCTCTCGCTAACAGCCAAATGCAATTAAAAATGGGCTTTAGTGAGTAAATACAATCGAGTTACTTGCCAGCTGGCTGATCATTTTAGCACGATCTGTAACATAATACACTATTTAAATGGTACAAATGCTAATCTACAATTTAAATTGTTAGAATGCTAGTCTCCCTGATGTAAACGTCAGAGCAAACACTTACTGAAGAAAACATCCGTAGTTACTCGTTGTCTAATCACATTGTTTTAATTCAAACCGTTATGTGAAGTCTGAATTGTTTTTTAACATTGTACAAAATTATATCGTTCTACGATTACAAAATACAAAATAATATGCTTTAGAAATGTTTACGGCTGGTAAAGATTATTGATTCACTCGTAATTACCAGTTAAAAACCCTTACAGTGTCATATATGCGTGGAAAAACAACTAGTAGTATTTACTTGTTCGCGTTATTTTACTTACAGTAATAAGTCGCACACAGTTTTGTTTTATTAAATTTATGTACATTTCGAGTCAAGATTTTGCACGTAGTAAATCTACTTTCAATTTTTTGTGCCAAGTTTTTGCACACCGTTTTCTTTTACGTAAATCGAAACATTTTGGAAAAATTAAATCAGTAAATGAACACAAAAAAAGTAAATCCAACTAGTTGGTTCAGTGTGGGATATTTGTACTGTTTTTGATGGAATATCTCTGACTTCTAGCCATATGGTGCGCTGTTGCCCAAATCTTATAAAAGTACACATAAAGAAAAAACATGGCAACGCTAGCATATGTTCAACATGTGTCCTGTTATCAAAAGACAAGACAGTGTTTTACACACAAAATGCAAACGGCATAATGTAAAAATGGAAAAACCAAATGTACATCTCTCTAGACAGCAGTACTGTCCATGTGTCATCATACATCTCAACAAAAAGACAAATTTCACAAATTAAAATGTCCCAGTTACATGTTTAAAGTCAAGTAGTGTGATATTTTCAAATAGGAAGTTTTGGAGTTGAAAGGAAATGCTTCAAGGCGCTCTGCTGGGTTATATTATCTCCTCCGCTCTGCTTACATGTCTGGTCCTGAGGTTCCTGCCAGCTGGGCATTTCAAGTCCAGATAAAGCCCACAGAAGCCCTACGGTGGCCCGGCAGCAGCCAAAAACCTTCATTTGCAACACCGTAATTAACACTGAAAGATGGCAAATAATCCAATCAAAGTCTCCCATTGGTTTTCAATAAGCCTCTAAGAACTCTTTGTATAAATTGCATGGGAGTGAATGAGTGTCTGGCTCATGTCAGGCAATCAATCAAGTTACCTCCAGCAAAGCACGTCGCTCAACTAGATAACACAAAGACAAACTATCTGACATCAGCATCAAAGCCATCACATCTCCGGCCATTTAGCCACAAACACTAAAGACTTGATAAAAAATAGATGTTTATGAAACTCATACGTCATGAGATATATCTAAATGTGACACGACCACCACACATAGAAGAATGACGGTTCAGTTTTGGTTCCAAATCAATGTGTGTTTTTTACACAAACAAAACCACACCGAGACCAAATTCAACAATAGGAAAAGCAGCTCCGGAGGAGAGAAAACCAAACATTTTCTTAGTATATTTAAGCCTGCGCCAATAAAAACAATCCCAATCACTCCCTTATCCTTCTCATGACACAAACAAAACAGTGAGTCTGTTATGGACGCCACAGTGTGCAATGTGTGAAGGAGAGGTTGACATTTTTGCTGATAAATGGGTGCCAATAACAGCTTTTGGAGCTATCAAACAAGGACAAACGATGACAAAGATAAATTCTTTGGAAATTTTACTCTAAGGATGTCAATCATTTACTCACTACGGGGGTCTGCTGACACGTGACTACAGCAACACAAAGCTTTATGGGTAAAATTGATTTTGATTGATAACAACAGACAGAGAAAACTTATATAATGGTACATTTAATGTAATGTTATCAAGCAGGATACATTGTAAAAATCCTTAATTACTCAAAACGATTGCCATTATTTTCCCACCAATCCTTGTTTAAATACAAAAACCTCAAATTCTGCCTAAATTAGTTAACATTTACATTCACATTTAGCGGACATTTAAATCTAAAGAGACTTTAAGTACATTCAAGGTATCATTTTTATATCAATATGCATGTTCCACGTTAATAAAATTCACAACACTTGCTCTGGGAATGCATTGTTCCAACGATTAAACGACGGTAGTGACGTAACGTCCAGTAAACTTTGACAGTGTTTGCAGACGCGGAGGCATTTTTCTTGAAAACATCTGTGAGACTGCGATTGATTATTGGAGATATTGATTGGCAGCTGCAGCAGAGAGATTGATGAATTCATCAAGGCCATGCTGATCATCAACCATCTGACCTTTACAAACCACCTAAAGGCAACACAAGTGTCCATTAAGATACACTAGAGGTTGAAAACATGTCGAAATGTTACATTGACCAACAGGTAGCAAAAAATGTAGCGATTTTTTAGCTTAATTGGACCATTAGGATAAAGGGTTCACCAAGTGCATACATTTTAATGTCACCAACCAGCAGTGTGTCCAAACAGATTGTGATGCCATTTTATACTGTTGGAAACTAGCGATACAGTTCAATTGGAGGATTGACAATTATTACAAAACAACATAAGCTTGTCAAACAAACAGTGATTTCAAAAATGATTCTAGTACTTAAAACAATTTCAATCGCGTGAGTAGAGCTACGCAGTATCTACATGCCCAAATCACCTTTCCGTGGTCTGTTGGACACATCTAGTAATGACACGGGGTCACATTGGAACATCAGCTTGAATGTTTACGTGCTTGTTGACTGTCAGTGTGAATTAACTTTTTTTCGGTGAGACGGCGGCGTATATCTCCAGGATATTTTCTCGGGCGGTGTGTAGTGAGAATGTAAACGGACAGTAGGACGACTCTGTTTAAACAGTCCTTCCGCAGGCGGCTATGATGTCATTTGGCTTTCCTCTGAGGCAGCGCGTGCGAGCCAAGGATTTGAATGGAATACATATTCAACGCATTAATGATCGTCTCAGCAATGCCGCGACATCTCTGCAATCCGGGGCGGTGAAAACGACCTCATTAAATATCATTGCATTAAGCCAAATTTATGAATTTAACCACTGGGCCATTGTTTGCCTGCAAATTTGATTAAAGCAACATTCTCTTTTTGTTTGGGTTCTTTCAATTATTTTTGGAGGGCATCTCAGCCAGGAAACCTAATGAGCTGAGACAGCTTTTGACTGTGTCTACAAAAGGTCTGAGCCAATTAACAAACGGCTTCTTCCCACCTTCCACGGACAGATGCTGTTAGCATAGCGGATCTCTCTGGCAAGCTCACCACTGGAGGCCATTTTGAAAGCCTTGCACACTCCGGGATGTTTTTCAGGAACAGCTGATTTTGAAACAGTGCTGGCCTTTAAACCGGGAGAGCTGTGGCATGCCTGTGCTAAGGTGTGTGTATGCATAAAAGTACCTGTGTGTGTACATTTGTACATTCATGTATGTGTGACCCAAGGGATTACGCTAAGGATCTCATTTTAAGCGTATAGGAGCCTTAGAGACTTCATGGTGACGCAGAGACCCAACCTGGGCGTCAGTACAAAACAGCTAACACATGGCCAAACTCAAGGGGGCTATTTATGAGAAACAGACCGTTAACCACATTTTTACCACCTTTCTGTTCTGTCCCAGAACAGATTTCCCACTACCATTGCCCAGTTAGCATATATACATGGCCAAAACGTCTGCTAAATATTATTCTAACATTTAAAGCCAAGCATCTTGTGTCATTCCAGGCTATACTGGACTTTCCTTCACAGACATACCATAATCACAAATGATCGTAGAAATAACAGAAAAGTCCAGCCAAATGGTAGACGTTTAATATAATCACAAGGGATTCATTCAAGAACTGGATCCACCTAGAGACCCAAAGCAGTAAATCTCGGCATCTCACGAGGAGTCAGGCACTGTGCTGGCCAGCCCTGCTTTACGGGGTTATTAGTATGGAAATGGACCCGCTGCCTGCTCGCCAAGTGCCACACGGGGGGCATTGATGAGAAGAGAAAAGATTAAACGAGAAGAGAACAGAAAGAGAAGAGAAGAGAAATAGATTAGAAAAGATGAGAAAAAGGGGATGAGACGAGTCAAGATAAAAACAAGAGGGCAGAAATGAGACAAGCAAGAAGGTAAAAAAGAACAGAGGAGAATGAGAATGAAAGAGAAGAAAACAAGACGAGAAAAGAAGAGGAAATAAAGAGAGAGGAGAGAATGAGAGAAGAAATGAAGAAGAGGAAAACTGAAATTAACCAAAAATGAGACGAAACACAAAGACAAAAAAGAAGCGAATGAGGTAAGTCAGAAAAGAAAAATATGAGACAAAAAATGAGAGAATAAAGAAGAGGAAAAAAGAAAGAACCAGAACACAAGACAGAAGGTAAAAGAATGAGAAATGAAAGAAGAGGAAAACAGAACTGAACCTAAAAACATGACAAAGCACGAGACAAAAAAAAAGAAGTGAATGTGATTAGACAGATGAGAAAAGAAAAAGCAGGAGAGAAAGGAGGCAAGAAAAAATGACCTCTGAAACCACCAGTGGGTGTTACACATGACATTCCTGCAATTTAGATTTTGCTTAAAAATGACGTTATGAGGAAACGTGGCCACATGACATCAGCGATGGAGGTCAACCAGGACCCGCCAAGACATTCAGGGCTGGGCACAGAATGACATCAGCAGCACCCAGTATGGGACATGCACATTATGTCACAAACACACACAATACATCACCAGCGAATACAGCCCGAGCGTGATCGATCTCCTCCGGGCATCTACAAAAGAGATGAAAACTAACCCACCTATCTCTCCTCCACCAATCCCTGCCCTCCTCGGCACCCAGTAGACATATATATCATTTCCCTTCCCTTTCTCTTCTGTCAAGGTCAATTCTCTTTTCATTTGAAATCCACACCATCCAGGGAGGGGTGGAAATACTCAGCCGTTCAAATCCAACGCTAGATCGTAATAACGATAGACGTGAAGGGGATTACGCATCGTCAGCAGAAAACAGAACCGGCTTATCTGTTTGTCGTCCCTTCTTCAGAAATTCCCATTTGCATTGAAGAAGTCACTTCTCATTGTCTAGGGTTTTTAGACCAAGTTCTTTTAGTTTTACTTTGAAAGTGTTCCTGTTCATTGAAATCAAATCAAATATTGACCTAAAAATTATTGGAAAAACTTAACTCAAGGAAAAATTGAAATGTTGCCTCAAAAATAAACTGAAGTCAGTTAATAGCCATAAAATACTAAATAAAATAAAAATAAAAATGAATTATTCTAATATAGCAACTCTAAAAAATAAAATAAAGAATCAAATGAAAAGCATATACCAAAATTGCTCAAAAATTAACTAAAATTGAGTGGTGAGCCGAATATTTTATTTTATTTGAATTTACTTTTATGTATCTATTTACTTTGTTTATATGATAAGTTCTTGTGTTTAAAAGTTGTAAATCAATAATTATATAAAAAAAAACTACAATAACTCTGATTTAGACCCCAAACCCCAGAAAGCCAACGGAAGCCAATCGACTGCTAATGCGTTGAAGTGTGTATCCTGACCGTGTGAACAACCGGACGAGCACACAAACCTCTGCAAAGAGAATATGAGATGTGTGTCGTGTCCACAGAGAGACAGACAGAATACATGA
This sequence comes from Triplophysa dalaica, assembly GCF_015846415.1. Lineage (NCBI taxonomy): Eukaryota > Metazoa > Chordata > Actinopteri > Cypriniformes > Nemacheilidae > Triplophysa > Triplophysa dalaica. The sequence continues at coordinate 1,274,488 of NC_079561.1, forward strand.
CAGACAAACTCCTATGTTAGTGTTCGACTGGGTCACGCTAGAGGCCCTCAACGGTTGTGGAGAGGAACTGAGCTATCCGATAAATAGAACCTGACAGCCTTCCCCAGTACACTGAACAGCTCGGGGGAATAAAACCCTCCGGCCCGCTGTTGCGCGAGTATGTGCGATTGTGTTTACACGTGTGTGCGTGTTTCCCACCTTTGCATCAGCCACTGAAGCAACAGTAACGTGCTCGTGACTCAGTCAGACAGCGCTGGGATCTCGACCCTAGGCGGAATGTTGGCCTTAGCGAGTGGGATGGAAACCAGGGATGAATGTGTGCGTGTGTTTATGTGGGGATAAACTAGACGGTGCAGTGAACATATTCGTCTCCACGTCTGAATGGATTGATCCATACGTACTTAAAAGGATAGTTCACCCAAAAAAGTATGTACTCGCCTTGTATGACCTTCTTTGTTCTGCAGAACACAAAAGAAGATATTTTGAAGAATATCGGTAACCAAACAACATTGGAGGCCATCAACTTCCATTATACAGACAAAATCACGTAACCATCTCAAAATATCTTCTTTTGTCTTCCAAGAGTCAGATACAGGTTTTCAACAACATGAGGGTGAATAAATGACAGAATTGTTATTTCAATTTGATAAATATCCACAAGCAGAAAAAATGAGGAAGTGTTTAAATCAAGTTCAGTCCCTCCACCACACACACTTTCTATTACACAACGCATAAACTAAGACAGGACTGTCTTTATGTTTTATGGCGCTTGGCCGAACAAACAGATGGTTTTGCGAGACATATTTTCCTGCAGTCCCTATTAAAAGAGCCTCGGGGTCCGGCGATCTGATCCTGGCACAGAAGAGAGATGCTCTTTGAGGACAAAGAAAATCGTTACCGTACGGGTCAATACGTCGGTGGAACGGCTCGTAAAGAGAAACTACCCGCGAGAAACAGCAGCACAGTTTCACAGCACCGCTGCTACATTCTGCTCGATAATGGAGGAGAAAGGAAAGGCGGCTAATCATGCAGGTAAATAAGCTTTTAGTCTGTGCGAATCTTAGAGCTTAAACGCGTCACCTGCTCAGAGCGCTCACAACACGCATCGCTCCAAAGACTGCAATGAGAACGTTAAGAACCATAGATCAGACTGCAATATCTGCTGAGGATATAGTTACAGACAGAAGAATACATTCAGAGGTTTCAGATGAAACTGATGGATCAGACATCAGATGAGACAGACAGAGAGAGACCAGACTGAAAGATGTGCATAATCAGACATTATCAGACGAGACTGACAGACCGGATAGAAATGAGAGACAGACGTGTACAAAATCTGACATTATCAGAAAAGACAGACAGACCAGACAAAAAATGAGATATAAAACGGACAGGCAGCCATGTACATAATCAGACATTATCAGACAAGTCAGACCATACATAAGCTGAGACAGACATGTACATAATCAGACAAGATGGATAGATCAAACATAGAATGAGACGGACAGACATACAAGTAAATAATCAGATAATTCAGACCAGAAATAAAGTGAGACAGACAGACATGTACATAACCAGACATTATCAGATAAAACAGACAGATGATCGACATCAGATGAGAAAAAGAGTGACAGAAAGATAGACATAATCAGACATTACAAGGGAGACACAGACAGACATTAAATGAGAAAGACAGACAGGTAGAAAAAGCAGACGTCAGATGAGAACAACAGGGAGAGTGATAGATACATGCAGAATCAGACATTATCAAGTGAGACAAACACACATATCAGACATAAGATGAGACAGACAGAGAATCAGATCAGACAGAGAAAGAGATTGACAGGTAGAAATGTACATAACAGACATTATCAGATACATCTTGCAGACAGACAGACAGACAACGTAAAAAAGAGTTGAGAATGGATCAGACAAAACGTGAGGATGCCTTCGCTGGTGGCATTCAATCAACACAACATTATGCAAATACGCATAGTCGTCTTCGACTGCAAATAATTTGGCAGCATTGTAAACAGTAATCACATTTAAGAACGAGCGAAAAATAAAATAACAGTATTTATATCAGAGCGATGCCTAATCCGATAAACCCTGTTCATTTACTCAGCCAGAGCACTAAACATGTTTTCTAAAGAACACAATGGAGAAGCGAACACATTGCTTCTATTTCCGTGCCGCTAAGATGAAGATAAAGAGACATTTATCACTTTTATTGTGCCTGTCTACTCGCTATAATTAATAGCAGACGATAATTTGATCTTTCCTCGTCTTTTCATTTGGTTCTCCTGACAGCTTTCGGCGTAGAGTAAAACTGAGACGGGGAATCTGTACCTAAGAGGAATACCGCAGGCTGTGTACAAAGAGTGTGTGTGTTAAATGCACGAGCCAAACGAGAACTTCAGTCCAAACTGAACTCAGAGGAATAATGCTGTCAATGCATCTGTCACCGAGAATTAAAACACAGAAAAACGTACTGTACATACAGAATTACACAGAGAGACTTTAATTCAGAGTTAAACATAAATTATAAACAAAATGCATTTTTAAAGATAGACGAATAGAGAGACAGACAGAGAAAGAAAGAAAGAGAGTCAATGACAGACAGAGAAATATGGAGAGTTAGATCAGACAGACAGACATACAGACAGACACAAAAAGATAGAGAGACAGATAGACAGACATATAAAGATGGATAGAAAGACAGACAATGAAAGAGAGAGAGAGACAAACATACAGACAGATGGACAGAAATACACAGAGACAGACAGACATTAAAAAAAAACAGAGAGACAAGCAGACAAAGACGACAGAAACACAGACAAAGATAGACAATGGAAAGAAAGACGGATATACAAAGATAAACAATGGAGAGACAGAAAGACAAACATAGAAAGATAGAGACAAACAGACATAAAAAGATACAGAAAGAAAGAAAGACAGACATAGAAATAAAGAGAGAGAGATGGATACAGACAAAAAATATAGAGGAGAGAGACAGAGATGATAGATGGATAGAAAGAAAGTGACAGAAAGGTAGACAAACAGACAGAGAAATATGGAGAGGAAGATCAGACTGACAGACAGACAGACATAAAAACATAGAGAGACAGACAGACATAGAAAGATAGAAATACAGATATGGAAATTAGAGACTGATATTACTAAATGATTGTAAAATAATGATAGCAAAGAAAAACACACTGTACATACAGAATTACAGAGAGAGAGAAATGATAGTTATTGCAGAACTGGCCGGTAAAGTTATATTAATGGTACCTGGGAACAGTGATTAACACTTCAGCCAACAACCCAAAGCATCCTTTTAAGATCCAAGGTTAATTTCCTTTGCTGGCGCCTGTCAGATCATAAGTAGCTTTTACATTAAAGCCGCAATAACTAATTTTTCACTTTAAAAAGGTATTACACTTAAAGAAATGAATCTGGTGTTAAACAAGTGGCTTTCAAATGATGTAGATTTACATAAGATGCAAATTACTGTCCTATCTGTGCCCTAATAAGAGCTGTTTTGGCATCAGTTACCGTACTATATACACAACGCTATTTAAACAAAATAAGCAACTTTAAGTAACACATAACACACAACATAAAGAAAAGCAACCGATAATCATTTTGAAAGCCTCCTATATACAGCCAGTGAAGGACGGTGAGATGATCCTAACGTGATGGGAAGGAGCGAGAGGAAGGCGTTGAAAAGATGGTGTGGGTGATCTGACAGGTTGTGGCATCCTCAGATTTGATGCCAGGCCATGCAAACACGTAGAGGTTCAGTGTCAGATGAGACGGTGTGCATTGAACGAGTTCTCCTGTCAGCCAGGACTTGATCCAATTAAGAGGTTAAACAAAGAGGCCATGCACAGGAAGCCTGCGGGTTTAACCGAGAAAACATACTCGCATTCATTCCCTATAGTTGACCACCGTGTACACCCTTGAATCAGTTTAACCACAAATCTCCATCCGAACATCAAATCCACTCTCTAAATTCATTTTCCAACAGCTGATACGATCAGCGCGGCTTGAAGTTTGTTTGCCTGGGTGTCCCTGCAAAGCAATGATGCACGACTCTTGGCATCCATTTTGGAGATCTTACAGGGTTTGGCTGGGAAGCTAATAAAGCCATCAGTATGAGCGCTGTTAGACACATTTGGGATACGTGTCTGTCTTGCAGGGCAGAAAGGCTGGCGGAGGAGGGCGAGCCAAGAGACCGCTGGGGTCTCAATTAGGGAGGTGCGGGATAGGGAAGGTGGAAGAGCCACAGGTCCTGGCAGGATCAGCCAAGAGGTGACGGGCACCTGCTGCCGCGACATCCGCTGTCATCCTGTCAGGAGGTTTTTTGCCAACTCATCCAGAAGCAACCTTTGCTCTCCGTCACTCTGTGTATAGTGTATAGTGTCTAATGTCTTACTGCTACTTGGATGGAGATAGACAGAGGTGCTAGACGGAAGATAGACAAGGGGAGACGGGGTCACGCAGCTAAGACCCGCAAGGGGTAAGATATGGCGATAGGATGCTTGTGTCTTAGTCCAAGCCAGCTCTTAAGGGGCATGATGGTCTCGGGGGAGAGAACACATGGGTTACCCATCATTCTTTTCCCATAATTACATTGTGCAAAATCGCTTTCCATACAAAAAACTTTGTAAGACTTGTTTTCTAGTAACGATATCTTCAAAACAAGATGTGATTACTTTGACAAACAAAATGATATATTTAGAGGAATCTCTAAATCTCTTTTTAGGTGTGTTTAGCCAAAATTGTGTCATCGTTTATTCACCCTCATGTCTATCAAAATTTGTACATGACTCTTTCTGCTGTGGAACACAAAAGAAGGTATTACGAGAAATGTCCATACAATGGAGGTCAATGCAGGCCAGGGTTGGTTGGTTTACCAACATTTTTCAATAAAGTTTCTTTTGTGTTTTGGAAAAGAGCAAACGTCAAACAGATTTAGAAAGACATGAGGGTGAATAAATGATGAAAGGATTTGTGTTTTTAGGTGAATGCCTTTAACAAGTGAAAAAACATTTGCCGAAGGGGTTTGAAAACATCATGAAATGTAAAAGCAAGCGTATTTTGCTTACCCAACTGGCAATTTTTTCGATGTTTTATGCATAAACCTCACTATAATTTATTACAGTTCTCTAATAACAAGTTCTTATTTCATTTTGCTTCCCAATTGGTTTAATTGCGGTTAGTTATTCTAACAGGAAAAGGAGACAAAAAGCAGATCAAGATATTTTTCCAGTGAAGAGCTATCGACCTTGCTTTTTTGGGCACGGATTCACGCCATGAATTTTGTTTGAGTTTTGAGAGTTTTGTATTGCAGCGATCTACATTGAAGCCATTTTGTTCTTGTCAATTTTCTCCACCCTCCGTGTCTGAGAGAAGAGGACACAGCGCTGAGGTCAATAAAGCCAAATAAATTAGCGCCTCATAATGAAGAGAGAGAGAGACAGAGAGAGAGAGAGAGAGAGAGAGAGAGAGAGGAGAGAATTAGAAATCACAGGATCGTGACAAAAGAACCCGAGCGAGTGAACATTGATGGGTTGAGAAAATTAGTTATTGAAATGGCAGCTGACAGGCGTCTTGGTGGTTTTGAACGTGACACTAGGATCTCATCTCTAACTCTTTGTTAATGTTGTGCCCGTACACCGTTGAGCAGGCTACACCTGTGCGGGCTACAAAATGACATGGATGAGGATGCTCATGTCTTGTGGGCTTCAGGGACGGACGTCCAACCTCGCCACGACGAACATCACTTGACATGGGTCCAAATTTTCAAGTTACGCCCTTTGGATGGACAAAGCGTCTGCACATCCAAAAAGGCTCATTTGTCAGACTAAGTGGTTTGAACCGGTGAGTCCAATCCGATACTGGCACAACAGACCCGCGGGTCAATAACTCCGATCTACAACAAAAAACAACCGAACGCGGCACAGGAAGTCATTCAGAGATTCATCCCAAATGCCAACAAACGGAGGGATAAATATGTTATCAGGAAACAATTAACCTCCCGATGTATCTGCAAGTGTTTAAGCAAGGCATTTAATCCCTCCTTTCAAATGTATCAGAGACTGTTATCTTTTCCTTTCCAGTGAAGGGAAATCTGCTTTAATCGCTTGGATTAACCCCCGTGTGCTGTTTGCATCAAAGGAAACTGAACGCAAGACGTCTCCCCGAGTGCACCGCGAAACAATTCGCCTTTAAAAAGAGGAAGCGAAGGAAGGATCGAGAGAAAGTGTCTAGTTCAAATACAAGGATGGAGAGAATCAATGACAGCTGATAACAAGCCAACAATTACAGGATATTTGAATCAAATAAATCAAAAACGCATCAATACAGAAGTCCAGTATGGTTGACGCTGTGTGTTTTAAAATGCTGATTCTTGAAAACACTAAACAAGGGTCAGAGAGTCAACACATGAACACCTCATCCAAGAACTTTCCAGCGAATCGCAGGAAGGAGCTCAAACAGGTCCTGGAAATAAACTCAAGTGATTCACTCTGGGGCATCATAAAGATGACATTTAATGCAATGAAACCTCATCACACTCGGTCACACCCTGCCCTTCTGTTGGTTGCTGTGTGACTTCTGTCATCTGAGATGTGCAGAAATCAACGCTCACAATATTCACTTTGCTGTGATGAATGCTCTGTAATCCTGTATTGAATTGAGCGAAAGAGTTTCTGATCCAAATGCGATAGCCCCCCCCACCAAACCCTGAGGGCTGATTAATGTGAAAAACGGCATGACTCTATGTGATTGGAATGAAGACGGGGGGTGTTGTTTATGATCATGCTGGAGAAGAAAATGAGTTCAACTCTGATCAGCTAGAGCTAGAGATTCGGTCCGTGAAGAGAGCGAGAGACGGATGTTTGCTGTTAACAGGGAGGGATGTGATCTACGTACAGTAAGTGTTTCATATTATAATTTTACATGGTTTCGCAGACACATACACACACATCTTTGGCCTGGTTTTGACCTTCATATTTCTAGAGAACAAAGGATCCCTGTGTGGTTTCAAAGCCAAAACATCTCACGCTATGATCAGATGGTCTTCAACAAGGACCCGGTCCCCTTTATTTTCAAACAGCTATACTGTCTACGGACAGACCTTAATCAATCTATAACTTCAGTTTATACACACATTAAATATACAGGGGCCACCTGAAATATTCTTAATGATAGTTTACCCAAAGGAAAAATATTGTGTCATCATTAACCTTTTATGTTGTAGGAAATCTGAAAAAAATAAATCTTAAATAAAATAAAATGTTCTTAAATAAAATAAATAATGAAAAAAAAGAATTCATATTTTTTACAAGGAGATAAAATTAGAATAAAATGAAATAAAATATATGTTTTACATTATAAATAAAATTGTATAATAATAAAAAAAAAATTGTTGAGCACAAAAGAAGGTTAAAACATAAAAAATAAATATTCTAAAATAAAGTAAAATTAAATAAAATGTATATATGCTTTACATTTTGAATAAAAATTGCCTAATAATAATTTAAAAAACATTTTTTGTGAAACACAGAAGAAGGTTAAAACATAAAAAATAAATATGCTAAAATAAAGTCAAACGTTCTAAAATAAATAAAAATATTTTTACATTTTAAACACAAATATGATTTTTGTGGAAGACAAATGAAGATATTTTGAGAAATGTCTCAAAGGTTTTGTATCCGTACAATGGAAGTCAACGGGGGCCAGTGTTATTTGGTTGCCAACATTCTTCAAAATATCTTCTTTTATAAACTGCAGAGGAATGTAATACAGGTTTGTAATGACACGAGTGGGAATAAAAGATGAAATAACTTTCATTTATGGGCAAACTATCCCTTCATCCCTGCAAAAAAAACTGACAAAATGTTGACATGAAGTGAAAGATCCTTTCAATACCACAAAAGTGGTGTTGTAAAATTGTAAGTTATCAGTGTGTGCGGTAGAGAGGGGAAAACCCAGTTAAAACCCACATCATTACTGTCTGCAGTGGTTCCAGTGGTTTCACTGAGCCATCTGTCCCGGTCCCAGCCAATGAGAATCCCCCAAACAGACTGCACTTCCTCATCCTGCATCAACCCCTCCCACACACACAGACGAGCAATGTGGGCCTCAGCCATGCTTCCTCCAGGGCCTGGAGCCAGAGAACTACCCATACAAACACACCACAGCCTGCCATAGAAGATCAGGGTGGCCCACATGGGAGGGAGGAAGGGGAGGACGGGGGGATAACGTGGATGAGCCGTACACACAAACACGTCCACACACTGCTCTGAGGCCTGTCAGGAAGCCTGCCAACTCGGTATACTTTAATTACGGGGACGTCTGACCATGAAAGGCTGGGGCGGCTGTGTAGCACACAGGGAGATTACACTCCGGTCGCATGGCTTTCCACAGCCGTGGTTCCTCAACAATGAGCTGAAGCCCGGAAAGGAGAGGGGACCGTGTGAAGGGAAGAGTCTCTGCTCCAAACTATTCAGGAGCTGAGGAGCATCCGGGTATCATGGGTGCTCGGATGAAGATGTAATGAATCTTGGCAAGGGGAGGGTCAACAGATGGAGCTAGCCATGTTTTCTCTCGCTCTCTTCTGGTTTTTGTCTTTTGACTGTTTCCCGTCAAATCATCATCATTGTTTCTTTTCTCTCAGGTTTTAGAAAAATCTAAATATTTAAATGAAAGACTGGATGGCTTACAGATGTGGCCTCAACCTCCCAGGCTTCCTTTTATGACCGACTTACAATTCAGTTGAATCTCAATGCGTGAAATGTGTGTGTGTCCACTGCCTCTTCACCCCGCTGACTTTGAAACTCAAATGGAAAGGCTCGCTCTTACACGCCAAGAGACGCTAATTCAAGATTGTGAGTGGGTATTCAGCATGCATGTCGGTCTGGGCTGCAGGTGTGTAAGCGGCCGGGCGAGTGTGTGTGGGTTTGTGTCAGAGGTTCTCTCCGTCCTGATTGCAGGGGCCTCTCGAGAGACTTGATGCCTACTTGATAATCACTATGTCCGGGAGTGCTGAGCCCCCCAATAGCCCGTCTCAGACCCGATTGGCCCGCTCTTCCTTTACAGAGCAGTGATTTCCATCTCAAGGGCTTCGAGAGAAACCAAGCCAGGGTGGTCGCAAGAGAGCGAGATCTTTGATCTGATAAAACTAAACTCGATGTGAAATTCAAGACTGTCAGAAGAGAAGCTCTTAAAATCTGGGGGGAAATTCCTGACCTTGCTGGTTTTGTTTAGTATGTGGAATATTTTGTATACAGGTTTCGGCAAGACTATTAAACCAACCAAATGTGGATTTGTGGAAAGTTGTGGATAGTTTTTGTCATCAAAACAATTTTACACCATAATGTTGCTCCAATTCAGTGTTTTTGCTTCTGTGAAACGCAGAAGATGTATAAAAGAAAATAAAATGTTAAAAATTGTTCTTAAATAAAATTTTTTTAATGATAATCTAAGATGAAAAAGAAAAGAAATGTACAACATTTTTCTTAAATAAAATAAAATTCTATGATAATCTAAAAGAAAAATAAAAGAAAATGTACTAAAATACAATTAAATTTTTTTAACATTTTTTATCAAGATAATTTAATATATTTTTTTAAAAACAGCCTTGGAATTCATCAGAATTTGTGTTCCACAAAAGAAACATTAAAATACATTAAATGTTCTGAGGGCGAGTACATTTCACTTTTGGGTAATCTGTACCTTTAAGAAGAGACTACTGGCCACTACACGTTGACTAGCTAACCCACTTGTGATCCCTGTAACTACTTTCCCAAAAGCACCTGGAGCAGGTCTGTGGAGAAAATAAAGGTCTGTCAGCATTCAGAAGTCATTATCTTCAAAGTTGCACGGAATAACTTTCCTACAGAGTCTCATCACCGAGACGGCACTTGAAAGGAGGTCCCGAAGGGGCCAAACGTATCGCTTCTGATCATGAAACGTAACAAACAGCGGAGCGCATTAGAATTCTGGAGGGCTGGAAGGACGCTTGCGTGAGGTGCTTTCATAAACACTGAGAGAGCGACAGAAACCATGGCAGACACACCACATATGTAGATTAGATGCATGACACACTCAGTTTCCACAACAACGGAGCCCAAGGGAGAGCCGCCCGGTGACAAAGACTTCAGCAGCCTGAACACCAAGACCTGCTCGCAGACAGAGAGAGAGCTGGTCACTCAATGATATAAGGTGAAGGAACGTTCTGGATTAAGTTTGCACTGACCAGATGTTGAATTAAAAAGAGCAAATGTGATTTTTTTATTCACTTCGTGGTAACACTTTACTTTACCTACACTAAATAATGTATAGCAGATCTTTAAATCAGTTGTATGTTGCTATAGTTATAAATAGTTGTATTCGCAGTAACAGAACTATTTTTTTTATTTTATAAAACAATATATACATATATATATAATACACAAAATTAAATAATAAATAACAATGAATACTTAATTTTATCATATCAATATATATATAATTTATTATTTAATTTTGTGTATATATATATATATATATATAATACATTTACAATATTTATATGTATAATAATTATAAAATATATATAATTCAAAATATGTTAATCATTTTAATATATATTTGATATATTGTATAGTACATTTTTACAAATACATTTATAGTGAAATTTTATTATAAACTGTATTCTATACTTTACAAAACTTTAAGAAAACATTGCTTATGCAAAAGTATAATAACTAAATTTGATAAATACAATATCACTATTTCCTGAGAAAAGTCCTTAAATAACGTGAATCAAAAAAATGATCTGGGAAATAAAACACCATCATTTTAGAATTTAAGTTTAGACTTTTTCTCAAATCAAAGAGAAGAAGTTTCTGTTAACTGACAAATAGTGAATTTAGAAAACAACATTTTGTGTGCACATAGTATATCCCTGCTGTCATTCTGAAACCTCATATCTCCATATTTCTTGATTTGTGTTATTTGTAAGATGCATAAACCCTGCTCATCTTCTCATCCATCACCTGTCCAGTGCAAAGTGTCCTGGACTCACAGTGTGATTGATGGACGCCCAGCACATGTCCAGACGTGAAGTTAGTACACATGTAGGCTGAATGTACTGAGACATGCGGTCTGCTGCACTGCTACACGGCCCCAACAAGCGTGGCAGTGGACGGGGCCACACTCCAGGGATCAAGGGTTCGATGTTAACGTGTGTGACTGACCGCAGTCAGAGAGCGCCGCTTCTGTCGTGACGAATGGACAGATGGCACCAATGAGGGGAAGAAAGCGTGCAGCTGCTTCGGCCCATCGCAGCGGGTGGAGGATGGAGGCGTGTCTGCAGTTGTCAGACAGCGGGATGACGTCAGGGCCGGCCGCAGATGCTGTGCGTTAGCTGTTGGGCGGGCAGCTGTCCGTCCCTGGCATCAGGTGATGTTGCGCACAGTTGCCCTAACGCAGCTGTGGCGAAATCTGGCAAGCAGCATCGCAGGAATGTAGCCGATCACATCCTCGGTAGGCATCTGGTAACTCTCAGGGACACACACACTGAGAGAACACAATCGGACGCCACACATCAGCGACCCCCTGTTCCATTTGACAGTGTCCGATGCTGCGGGATGGAGCTCGATGCACAGCTGTCGAAAGAACACAAGCCACCTCGTCGCGAAATTAAACAAATGAGGCAGAAAATGTGAGAAAACCGAGCATTGCAATCCTCCGCTTTGCAAAGTCACAATGCCACATAAACGCACGCCATACACTTCTGTCGAAAATTGTTAATTTATTAGTCCTCCATGCGCCCCACAGTTTATCGGCATTTGTTTTTCGCCGCAGTTTGCGATATCATAAGCGAGTCCGTGTACAATCGGCATCCATTTCTGGCTAATTTTAGTACAGATTTTTCCCCCTGGACTCCCCAGGTTAAGTGCTTCTCAAGGGCACTTCTGAGCAAAGTCAGGACTTTGAAAAAACCTGCAAGCACCTGGTTTTTAAAGTGTGCTTTTCTCACACAGATGTCCAATGAGCTTCATAGCCAGGGGCTCTTTCAATCAGACCCATCTGCCAGCGCTGAAAATGGTCCTGTAGAGCTCTGCTACAAACCCAAGAGAGCTGATGTGCTGCACACTGGCAACATAGGCAGCTTCCTTCTAATGGTGCGTTCCCACCAGACGTGAATGAAGCGTTAAGCGTGAGTGATTTACATGTTAAGTCAATGCAAAGATGCGATCGGACATCCTGCGGCGCGAATTGAGCGTTTCGGGCGTTTGACGTGTGATTCGTCCGAGTTGAAGTATGAACTTTGGCGCATATTCGAGCCGCGTTATCCAATCAGGAGCTTGCTCTGGTAGTTACGTGATTACGACATAGTGAACAGCGGTAGAAATCCGAAACAACAATGGAGGACAAAATCATCGTCGCAGTATATGGGTGCATATAGCAGCTTTTCCTTTTGAAACCTTTTGATGTCCATATTTCATGATTTTTATATCTTTGCCAGAAATCATTATTATTACCATTTGTGTTTGTCAAGGGGTTTAGCAAATGTCTAAAAAGTATTAAAAGTTCTTGTCAACTTTGAAAACACGGTAGGCTATTTATTTATTTATTATGAACTCAGATTGATAAATGCTGTAGAAGCAGTGTTCATTGTTAGTCTATGTTAGCTAAAGCATTAAATAATGTGAACAAATACAACCTTACTGTAAAGCTATATAAAATAATACCTAAAGGGTCAGTTCACCCAAAAAAGAAAATTCTGTCAGCATTTACTCACCCTCAGGTTGTTCCAAACCTGTTTGAATTTCTTTTTTCTGCTTAACACAAAGGAAGATATTTGGAAGAATGTCAGTAACCAATCCACCTTTACTGCCATCGCAGGGGAAATATCTGTTTGGTAACTGACATTCTTCTATATATCTTCTGTTTTGAGCGGAACAAAGAAATGTAAACAGGTTTGGAACAATCTGCGGGTGATTAAATTATGACAGAATTTTAATTTTTGGGTGAAATGTCTCTTTAAGGACCGGTTTCACAGATAAAGCTTAAGGCTAGTTCCAGACTAAAATGAATGTGTCTAAAAATGACTTGCCCTCATATCTTAAAATATGTCATTGCCATTGTTTAGTCTCAAGATTTACACAAGTAATGTTGTTTCTAAAACAATAAAAGCGACTTAAACATCCTAACTTAACCAAGACCTAATCCTGGCTTAAGCTAAATCCTGTCTGTGAAACTGGGCCTAAAACAGTCCACAATATTTATTTTCAGATATACCTCATTATTAAATATACATTTTTAAGTAATACATTTGTAATTGACATTATCTCAACTTGCCCATGATACCTATCTTTTGGAACAGCCTTCCTGTCCAAACCGCATCTATTATTAAACAGACGTAGCCAACAGGTAGGCAGCTCACCAGGTTTTGGAACGGAGCTAGAGAATTCAGATAAGGGCAAACATTGAAGTTCTAATCGCATTTGGAGCAGTTTTGGATCTTAGTCTGAGCACAACAAAGGGTAAGATCCAAAATGCACACATCAGTTCTAACATGCTGTGATCTCCCTCTGATATGCCTTTCGCAAGTGTGATGCGTCCTTTAAAAAAGATCTGTTCTATTCGTCGCCACACGCTCCCTAATCATCTCCACCAATCACGGCTTCCGTTGCTCCTGGAGAGGATTACAAGATGTTGTCGATCATTAATCGTTCTCAATCAGGCGAGATTTCCACAAGGAGAAATCACTTCCTGTCGCACATCACCCCCCCGCACACTGCCGCCACCACCAGCAGTCTTTCCTCTTGCTCATTGCTTCCAAATGTTATATGTAATTACCATTCGCTCGGCAAATTACCTCAAATCAGATCATGCTTCTTAATTAAAGTGACATTTCAGAGATGGAGGGTACATGTGTGGCTGCGCTAACATGCTAATTAACCACGCTAACGTGCTAAATGATAAGTGACCCTGCAACCATCCGTCAGCGTTTAGCTTCTCCAAAGGAGATTTTCGCTCGGCCGCAGAGCGAGCAGATTTGACCCGGAGAGGCGGAAACTTGGACGTCATAGAAATGTGATGAGTTGGATATTCACAAGCACCTTAATTGGGCCGTCGACGCATCGGCCGAAGCCTCACACCGAAGTCATAAAGCATAAAACAATTAAGATGTACGGAAGACAGAAACTCTGAGCTACGTTTTTGAAAATATAAAACTGATTAAAAAGTAATGTTACTACTGAAAACAGTTTGTGACATACTGTATAATTAAATCGGCCATAATACCACCGTTTATAAATATTTATATTACCGCATATAAAGCGCTCCTCTTCCCACGTTCAGCTTTGCCATTTCTTTACATTTATCTTTCAGTTCAATTCACAGTTTAAAAGGAAAGTTTTTTCATCGTTCTATGCTGTTTTATAAGCTAATGATGAGTAATCGTGTTAAATAATGGGGATCTCTATATTGGCCAAAATAATTGTAATTATGATGTTTGTCATAATCAAGCAGCCCTAATAAATAACCAAAAACACAATGCTTTGGTAAACGTTCGATCGAACTTCTGACTCAAAACTGCAGAACGCATCACACAGCTTTGATTCAGATGTAAAGACGTAGCAGAGGACAGCTTGCGAGCATATGGTCTCACATTTGTATCTTTCTTTAGCCGTTAACTTCAATTTAGAGTCGCTCATGTTGATGCGTATGAATGGAGAGTTCAGGTGATGTCAAGGAGGCCTGCATATTAATGCGCACAACACGAAAAAGCTTTGCATGGAGATTTTCACTCCCTTCTACCCAAAAAGTGGATCCTGTAAAACCACTGGCATTGACCTCCGGTGAACTGAGCCCTCAGGGGCCATGTGCTTTAGCAGGGACACTCGATAAATCTCATAAACACATACATACATTTATAAATCTCGCAGCCTTCAGAAACTCGCTCTACATAATCCACCTGAATAATAAATGAAGTACCCACAATGCACTTCTATTACACATACACGTTGGAATGTTCATTTTTTTAGCTTGGGAATGTAACGGATAAATCAGCCAATCAGACCAGAGTTCAAAAATGCCACTCACATAAACCAATCAAATAAATCTAATATAAATATTAAACATCTTCTGATTCGTCCAGCAAACTTAATTGAAATAACTAACGCATCGCGAAATGACTGAGTGAGCGCGTTTACATGCACAGTCTTACTTACGGTTTTCTTTAATCTGGGAAAGGTCATAACATCTTAAGCAAAAACCGATCGGCAGAGGTAGTTTTTGCCTATTACGCTGATTTCGCGCTGCTTGTAAATGCCTTAACAGCGTTTCTCTCAGTTTTGTTTAAGTGCGCATGTCCTACTGCGCTGTTGTAAAAGTCCCGAACAGAAGTAATAGTAAAGTAACGCATAAAAGTCTTCTTTCAAAAAATGCAGTTGATGTAGAGACGTCAAAATGAAGAACTATTGTTGCATATGCAGGTACTGTGGACATGAGAAGAGATATAAAAATACAGCTTCTGTTAGTTTTCTCGCTGCATTTTTTAATACTAAACATACTATCGACGATGACATCACTACATGCGAGAAACCCGGCAAGTAACGTGTTTTTTTTGCGTAGCCGGTTTATTACTATGCATGTAAACACGGGAAAACAGGTTTCTTTATAAGCAGATATCTGTTTATTTTGCGCATGTTAACGCACTCTGTGAGAGAAAATTGAGGCAGACAAACGTTACTTGAAAACATCATTACAACTCAAAGAAAACAATTTGGCACATTGCCGCCTAACAGCAAGCCATGGGTCTCCGCTTCACAAACTGCATTAAAACCCACACCTACTCGTCCAGCTGTCTGCGGCCACTGAGATTTAGGCCCTGATTATATATTCATACAGATGAATCAATAAGACCTCACAGCGCAACTGGAAGACTCTGGGAATTACAATGAGCCCACGTCAATAGACTACAGCTTTACATTTCATTAGGGCCAGAACCACAATTTAGCACTAAATGAATTGCAATAAAACAGCGCTGTCGGCACCGATCCGCACACGAGCACCAGAGCTGGCCCGGCTTGCCCGGTTCACCTCGTGAGGGCGCGGACACAGCTTACCTAAGAGACCGGGTAAAATCACAAATTCAATCTTGAATTGCAAATGCTTAAATGCAAATGTTCAGCAGCACTATATAGTAGTAAAGTATGCATGATCGGACGACCAACACACGGTTAAGCATTCCATCACCTGCGTGTCTAACTACGCCATCGACAAATGTACATACACCTTTTAGGTTTCACATTATTAGGAGCTCAGACACACATACTCCACTTCCACACGGGCCATTGATTTCTGTCTAATCACACAGGTAGCGCTGTCCGGATCAGGGCCACTACAGGAAGAGAAAGGCGGAGGGGAAATGTGATTCCGATCATGAGATAGCGCTCCACATCCGCTCACCTCCCTTGGCCACCCCCGCCCAACCGTCCCGTATACAACCTATGTGGTTTAGACGTAAGCCAGGGGTCATATACAAGGACTGAGACAGGGTTACTGCATACTTCAGCACTAACGCGGGTGTGAATGGGTCTAGATGGTGTCAAGTTCTTGCCAACGAAGTGTCTCTAAGATGCTTTCTACAAAAATTGCTAGCCATTTCAACTTTAATATTCCATGAAAATGAATATTTTCTACGTATGAAACAATGACTCTAAACCACGATACTGCATATATGAAACAAACAGTGTTTTTTAGTAACAAGTATTTCTTATTATGTAAACCACAAGAAAAAAATATGAGAGGTCTTTATATGTAACGCTAAATTTTTCAATTCCACTGCCCAACAAAAGCATGACTAGCACCTCGAAACGTTCCCGAACACCCACATTTCACCGCATAAAAACGTGTGCAATTACATGACTCGATCGAACGCCAAGCTTGAGAACCGTGCAACTCACCTTTTTCATCCTGCTGCCCCGGGTGCCCATGAAGACCACAGTGTTCCCGCGATAGTCATAAGCCGCGACGGATGTCATTCCGTCATCTTTATCCAAAAACAAAGGAATCCCTTCAATAGTGGTGGTGCCCCCTAGAGGCTGGTTGAAGTCCTGGCCGCAGAAGTTGTCGTCTATCTGCAGTGGCTGCGGAGACAAAAAAGAACAGAGTAGTTAGTGAGTAGTTAGTAAGGGATTACTCTCTTTCCTCCTCTGTACGAAACCACTGTGGCCAACACAAAATGCAGCATGAGCTTACACAAAAAGCATTACATATGCAATCTCTATTCATCCAACACAAAGAACATCGACAATGCACCAAGAGTCCCGGGAGATGTCCTCCCTGCTCTGGCCAACAGACTGGACTCATTAGCGGAGACAAAAGTGGCCATGACCCCAACTGCCCCACATTGCTGCCCAACGGTGCCCCTCATCCTTCACCCAGCAAGGGGCACCGATGCTGCCAAGGATGACCCGTTCCAGGCAGCGGGAAGGATATTCAGGCTTGCTAACACTGTATACCGTGTCCTACAACACAAGAGAGTGTGTCCTTTCCAGCACCCGGGGGGACGGCGGGATTTGCGTCTGGAAATAGAACAAGCAGAAGGGGATTGGATAAACCAAGGGGAACACAAAGGGGCAATAGCATCCCGAAGGTTACAGACCGTTTTGGTTACCAGGACCACCATGCGGCGGTACTGCGGTACTGTAATTACAGTAGGCCTCAAGTACGGGTTTTGCTTAGGGTGCAGCGATCTTCAGGGAGCGAATGCTGGTTGCTCACCGATATCAGTAATTGCCGCTAGGTGTTATTTTCAGTTGGATGAGGTAACATTATCTGTGTTGGCTGAGTTAATGACGCTGGTAATGACAGTTAATGCAAGCCAACCAATGATGCTGGAAATACCACTTACGCTAGCAAAGCTTGGAAAGCGCTGGCAAAGACAAGGTCGCAGGGACAAACTACTGCTTATGGTGTGCATTGAATGAATGAATCCAACCTGGGTACAGTCATTTAAACAGCATGGAAAAGTTACATATACTGTATGTGCAGGTGACAATAAACAATGACAAACAAATACTGCTGGAGTGTTGTCCTCCAACCTTCTACTCTACATCCGGTTGCAGATCTACAGAAATAACCGTGAAGCCATCCAAGGCCACTGACCACAATCGCCATCTATCAAAGATTCAACCGCTCTCACCCTTTTTTGTTTTATCCAGTTTAACTCAAATTGCAGATGAACAATGCAATTGAGACTTAATGAAGCAGTAAGTTTGTGTGGAATTTATTTGAATGTTTTAAGTGGGAGGTGAAGGGAGGATACTCCGATAAGGGTGCTCTGACCCGAGAAGGAATCTCATCTCTTCCTCCCACCAGCCTCTAGATTTGGAGCAGGGCGTTGAGTGACACGGACATGTTAACAAGTTTTTAAGACAGGCACCGTGCGACCGCAGCTTCTCGGGCCGGGCCGTGACTGTCATCTTCAATATCCGCGGAATGTAAGGGGGAGACAGCTGAGATGGAAGGGGTTGAAAACGCCTCTGACAGGCCAGACAAGGAGGAGATGCCTCCGAATGCAGCTCTGCCAGAGAGAATGAACTTTAAGCTAAGATTAAAACAAGGAGGCTCTTGTAGAACTACATCAGCTGATAAAAATGAGTCTCTTATGTGGAGCCAAACTATTACCCATAACTTCCGTGCAGTGCATGTGGCAAACACACACCTCAACGTTGCCTAATTTTACGTGAACCCTTATGGATCAGTGGCGACAACGGAACGCGTACAACGCTAGCTCACCTCCGCTTGCCCACATGTACACCTTCGAGAGCAGCTGTTATCCTTATGTCTTATCGTTACACCATCTGATCGATATCACAGCAGACACGATCCTCCTGTCTCTATCGCTCCATCTCTCGGCTTTTTCCTGCCTCTCTCTTCATCCGCCCAATGATAGCCTTGGGAATCGATAAGGGAGGCAGGGTTGACAGAGCGGGATGTGATGGACACAGACAGGTCTCAAAGGGTTAATTTGGCAGGGAGTTTCGGAGACGCAACGTGCGTTATCCGCAGAGACAGAGACCTGATAGACGAGGCATTATTGGGAGAATCTAAACAGGAGAATAGCCAAAAGTAACAATGAGTCTTGGATAGATCTTATACTGGATCGCTCAATTTAGCACGTCAATCACGGTTCAGTCATACAGTAAAAGCTATGAAACATCTCGCTACAAACTGCTCTATATAATCACAATACAAAGTGTATTACATTTACATTTACTCATTTGGCAGACGCTTTTATCCAAAGCGACTTACAGTGCACTTATTACAGGGACAATCCCCCTGGAGCAACATGGAGTAAAGTGTCTTGGTCAAGGACACACTGGTGGTGGATGCTGGGATCGAACCAGCAACCTTTGATTTACCAGTTCAGTGGTTTAACCCACTAGACCACTATCTCATGTATAGATGTGTGAAGGTCAAGGATATGATCAGGGATAGTTCTCCCAAAAAGTAATACTCTTTCCAAATTTACTCTCATGTCACCCCAAACCTGAATTTCTCTTCTCAGCATAACACATAAGATATTTTGAAGAACGTTGGTAACAAAACAACACTAAACACAATTCTTCTTTTGTGTTCACAGATGAAAGTAATATACTGATTGGTGGCCAATCGCAAATGTTTACGCGAACAATGTAACTGGTATCTAACATTTGTCCAAATGTTACTGGTATTGGTAGCAACACCTAAAACTTGATATCATCACAACCCCCCTTTACAATATCAATTTCAAACCCCGGTGCATATTTGTCCTCAGATGTGTTCGTGTATATATGTGCTCGCCCTCAAATGTGTTTGTAGATTGTGGAGCTCATAAATGAAGATAAAGAGCAGCAGACAAAATCTTTGGATGCAGAGAGAGAAACTGAGAGGGATGAGTGGAGCGTTGGCAGGCAGCCAGCCTCCTGTTTTGATTGGTGACGATAGAAATGCAGCGGCTCTACCGTTTGGCCTTTGTTTCCTCCAAACAGCCAATGGAAGCTCTCTAATTGGGTCTTAATGGTACAAGCACTAAAGTGAGCCAGGATTTGGGCACTCCATGCCTCTCGCATGCTCTCTCCGGAATGAACAGCATTACACAGGAGAACATCCGGGATTCCCAAAGCATCCGAGGCTTATCTAAAAAATGCACGTCACATTAGCGTGGTCATCATGATCCATCATTTGGCTTTATATAATGGTGTTATTTATAAAGCCGGGTCCTCGGAGCCATCCTATTGACCGACCCTCATTCATAGTCCTGGGTTTACAAACCTGTCATTTTATTGAGGAATTAAAATAAATAAATCCTTATCACAAACATGTCTCATACGTTCACCTGCAACGTCTCGCATGAGTGGTGCATTAAAAAGGGTCCTGTTATTCAGGTCTTGTACCCTGCGGCGTGGCTGTAACTCAAGAGGCGATATATCAGTCTACACGCTCAACTTTTATTACCCAGACTCTCTCGCCCGGTCTCAGTTCCTCTGTCTTTCACTCCATCCACCGAAACGCCACTCGTGCACTTTATTGTTTGGCTTTATAACATCTTGCATGAGACTCTGTCGTGGAGAGAGCGCAGGTGTTCACCGCATGCAGGCGATGGAAAATATCAGTGGAAATCATCGCCGCTGATCTGAGCCTATTTTAAATGTTGGGGTATTAAAGGCGTGGATTGAAACGGCGCTCGCAGTGAGGATCTCAAACGAAAAGGTTACACGACGAGTTGAATGAGAATGCACGAGCGAACGGGTTATTGAACGGGAGAAAGAGAAAATGAGACACTACGCCCAGTAAAGACTCGCACAGAAACACTGCGATTTAATCTAGCCAAACGCCTCAACATAAACAGGACAAAATATGAAAATCATGCTCAATCAGTGCACATAAGAACCTTACAAATATCTGAGTGACAAGTCGACAACTAAACAAAGTGACAACTGAAGGACGACACAAGTGCAAGAAATCTAGCCAACCCTGAGCAGCGGCACATGAAAATGTGTTGTGTGCTCTTCTGTCATTTAACAAGCAGCAGTATAAAGCTGTTGGACAGATGTTTATATCCCCTCTGTTGACCTGACATTGCACACGCAAGCTCCACACAGCCTGTTCGCATACACACGCACAAATTCCTCAGACCAGCATCACATGACGCAATAACATTTCCAAGCAGCGCATACAGGCTTGATTATGTGACGGCGCATGAACTGTTCTCAGCCCCGTGACATCTGGAAGAGAACACACACACAACTCTTCTTTCTTCTCTCTCGATCACACACACACGCACACACTCTCTGTCTCCCTTTCAAACACAAACACACAACTTTTCGTCTATCTTCCCCTCTCCTACACACCTCTAAACTGTCATGATGTAAAAGATGGATTTCATCTGATGTAAACAGTGTTGGGTGTAACTAGTTACTATGTATTTAGTTACTGTAATTAAATTACTTTTCGCTTCAAAAGTAAAGTAAGGGATTACTGAAAAAATTCTGTAATTTAATTATAGTTATATTTTGTGTAATATATGTGTGTGCAATAGTGGAATTGACATTAGATTCAAAGTCTAACTTTAAAATCTGTGCTTTAATGTATAATTCTCACATTTGTAATACTTTGGTTCAGTTGATAATACTATATGTAGTTTTGTATTTTTTACTTGGTCGTTTCATGTCTATCCTTAAATCACTTTACTAATCAAGTTTGATTTAGGATATAAAAGTAATTGGTAATAAGGAATTAAATACTTTTTAAAGAGAGTATGTATATGTGCAGTAATCTAATTACACTATTGAAAATGTCATTAGTAACTAGTAATTCATTACTTTTTCAAAGTAACTTGCCCAACATCGGAAATAAATCACCAGGAACTTCTAAAAGATCAGCCAAAAGAGTCTTTCATATATGCAAGAAGAATGAGTTTTTATTTATGTATGTCTCAAAAGATTGTTAAAAAGCTATGAACAAGCATATGGAACATTACGTTTTTGTAGCTCAAATAATGCCAAAAGGTTCCCTGGAACACGAAATGAAAACTTCTGGAAACCGCGCAGCTCACGCAGTCCAAAGAACACAATTACACAATAATGAGACTGAAGCGTTCAAGCTTGAAAAAGGCAAAAGAACAATTAAAGTACTGAAAGCTACTAAAAAAGGCTTCATTTTCGAATGCAAAACATTTTCATTATTTCCTAATTTTTTCTCTTGATTAAGTCATGAACTATGCCTTAAGCATGTTTCTCTGTATTTTCATCACCTGTAAGTACAGTATTAGGCAACGGTTTGTATCTGAAAACAGCACTCATATGGTTTACATTAGGATAACGGAACAAAGAGTTTGGCACCACATCCCAACTCTGCACCGCATCTCATGAGAAACAACCTGTAGCGGCTGAATGATTTGCGGCCTTGTGCCGCAGATCACACGTATGTTTGGCATGCTGACATGTCGTCGCTTTCAAAAATCTTCCATTGAAAGCAGCTGTTCCTTTCACTAATGTGCCTGGTAGGAAATGCAATTTAAGACAATTTCTCAACATTACTGACCCACTTCCTGCCTGACCTCTTCCCCTTAAGATTCCAGTTAACCTGAACCTGGCCTGAAAAACACATGGCAAACGCAGAAAGTGAGCAGACTTTGGTAAACGGCTCGTTATGTTTGAAGGCAAGATTATCTGTTTGTTAGGAGCCAAGGGTTGTTAAAATGTAAAAGAAAAAGCAAAATTTGCAAAAATACAGATTATTAAACGTTATTGTATGGATTTACATACTTTTATCTGCAGTGAAAAGAATGTGCAAAAGATAGGGCTGTCAAATGATTATTCATGATTACTCGCACCCAAAATAAAGGTTTGTGTTTACATAATACATGATGCATTTATTTACAGTATATTGACCAATAATTGTATTTACATTATATAAACATTTATACATTTTATATATTTTTTTATACATGCATGTATATGTTTATAGTGCCAAAATATTATGCACAGTACACAGACATTTATTATGTAAACACAAACTTTTATGCTGGATGCGAATAATCGCGATTAATCGTTTGACACCGCCGATTAAAAAACTTATTTAAAATAAAGTTCAAAGCAAAATAAGCATCCGTGATGCAATATCCCCATTAATATGACCTAATGCATCGTATTAATGTTTCTAATCTTAACCCCTCTCAACCCCATTAAAATCCTGTAAAACACATCACTAATTTCTCCCACAAAATGTATTCAACCACAAGCAAATTCCTTTCTATAAACCTCAAAAACTCGACACAAACGTATGGAAACCCTAAAACATCAATTTAGTTACGCTTCAATTTGTTTATTTATCTAATGATGACAAGCACTCGATCAAGCACTGTTTCCTACATGTGTGTGTGCGATTGGTGTGTCAGTCGCATGTAGTCTTTGCACTTTAGTCTGATCTATAAGCACATGAATCCGATATGAGCCTTTTAACATTGTTGTCCTAGCAAAAGCATCAGATTATAATCTCCATAATCTAAAATTAAGCATCCCATAAACACTAATCCAATTACAGCTCAGATGCAGCCTCTCTCCCAAGAGCAGCGCACTTGTGAAACTGCATTTCTGCCTGAAAAATTGTGTGTGTAAAAGAGCTACGTTCTCATACGGCAATGAGTAATGAGATCTGTGATATAACCCTGTAGTGTGTGTGCACATGAGTGCGCGAGCAAGCAATGAGCGATTTCATTAGCTTCTATTCAACAGCTCTATGGTGGCCATTGGAGGTCCTGCTGAGTCCATTCTCAACAACCATAAGCTATAAACACAACATATCGCTGAGAGAATATGGGTCTGCCGTTTGACGCCTGCTCAACCACCGAGGCTGGAAAAGCTACTCCAAGACTCAGCATGAGGCGTCTACAAGCCTCCGAGTGACAAACTAAATGAGGGTTTTAAAAGGCCCTGGCTAAAGAACCAAGATCACATAATGTTCGGCCTGTTGTTAAATTACCTAATGCATTCAAATTTTGTATTCATAACGTTACTTTATTTTTTTTACTAGCACACAATTTGGTCAATATTAGTGTTAAGCATTGGTTTTTATTTGTTGATGATTCACAATTATGTCAAAATATGTGATATTCTTATACCATCCATCTCATTTTGGGTTAAATTTGATGAACTGTATGTCATCATCTCAATTAGTATTACTAATGTACATCCCCATAAAAATGTGTTACACAGACTCGTATTGTTTCAGCTTCGTCAAAGTACATCGTACTGACCATTTACCCTTTATTCAGATGCCACACTCTAAAAAAAAAATGCAAGGTTATTTTCAACCTAGCATTGGGTCAAAATGAGACAAACCCAACTGTTGGGTTAAATACAAAACAAAAACATTTTGGGTTAACATTTATAACCTAACGGTTGGGTTTGTCCATTTTTGACCCAATACTGGGTCAAATATAATCCAGCATTTTTTATTTTCCTCAAAACTACATCTTTCGTGTACACTTTATTTTACACAGGCAGTGTTAATGTGTCAATATATATTTAGGTACAGAGTAATAAAATGATCTACATGTTCTTACTATAGGATTAGGGTTTGGTTTAGGTGTAGTTACATTAAATTATGCATGATTTATAGTAAATACTGTAGTAAATGGATGTAACATACGTAACAAGGGCACCGTAAAACAAGCATTACCCATCTTTCTATATGCATGTACAGTAAAGGCTGCTTTGCAACAATGCAATTATTTTTTATAAAACTGATTGGAAAATGTAAGTGTTTTGTATTTGTTATTATAATAATTTATTCACACTCCAAAAAATGCAGGGTTATTTTCAATCCAGCGTTGGGTCAAAACGAGACATTGTAAATGGGGGTTGAGATCTGTTTGGTTAGAAGCATTCTTCCAAATATCTTTCTCTGTGTTCAAAACAAAGAACAAAGAAATGTATACACATTTGGAACAACTCAAAGGAAATGATTACAGAATTTTCTTTTTTGGGTGAAGTATCACTGTAAAAAATATATATATATAACAAAGCTCAGCTCTACTGTACACCCAATACAGTTCCACATGAGGGTTGATGTAAAAATGGCCTCCGGTGCGTTCTGGAGAAAGACGGCAATGATTATGCAGGCAGAGAATATCCTAACAGCTATCAGTCCTTCTGATGACTGCGGTTATGAGCAGGATCAAGCTGGTAAAGTGTCGTTTTCTTTGGTGTGAAACTACCAAATTGAAACAACAAGCAATGTGTTTGGTATGAGTCATGGAAAATATCAATGAAATCAAACAGCATCTACAGGCTCATTTGCTAAATGTACTGTATCACGGTTATCACCAAATATCTCCCCGGAGCAATGCGAGCGCTTTAAACGAACAAAAAACACATGGAAGTTGCCTCGCAAACACAATCTCTTCAAACACACCATCATGAAAACCTTTAGTGCGCATAAACTCACTATCATAAAGTAAACTGTCCTTCCCACTCACTTGAACAAAAGGCACAGTCATTTTGGCTCTGGAGCCGTAACTGTTGGTTTCCATTAGCGAACATTATTTCTCAGTTTTACTGCACTGGATCCACCCCCTAAAAATGCTGCAAGGTTGTGACAACACCATAAGGGACATCCAAGCCTCATAATGAATCCAAAACATTTGATGTTTTCCTGGAACCCCTGACCTCAGCGTCCAGTAATGCTCCATCATCTAATCATACACCCTCTCATTACAAATAGACTCCAGCCTGCTAGAAACAGCTCTGACAACAGCAAGCTATGGGGAAAAAAGTTCTGAAAGCCAGCGTGACCTCTTCTGGGTGTTAGGATTCTCCCACTGGCTCTCCAGAGGTGCCAGGAATGAGAAATGGCTTTGTCCTTTCAAAAGTGCGGTTCACCGTGTTTCTTTCCAGGTCATGCTAGTTGTGGCCTGAAATTTGCTTACCAAAAGTGGCCGGCCATAATTCATAATGATTTAGCAAGGGTTCGTCTGTTGAAATAACATCATTATGCTTGAGCATTTCTTGCATCGCATAACAAGAAGGTTTGTGGTTCTCCATCGACCCGGTTAAAAAAAATAGTGACAGTGGTTTTGCCAAATATGATTTGTTCATGAATCAACATATTTTGTTGATTTTAGTTTTCCGGTTAAACAAACACAGTCCAAACCTCACAATGCCAACCCCAAACTTTAACTGCTCAAAATCAAAGGGCAATTAATGTTCATAAACGTGATGTTATTGAAATTATGTTTGAGCCCTAGACCAAGGCTTAATACTACATATCGTGTCTGAAAATAAAAGAACAACGATTCGATTAACATACAATTCAATTCAATGGTTTGGGGTCACTTACTGAAAAAAGTTCAGAACTAAATCATCTGCAGTGTAATCACAGTTTTGCCAATATTTTGCGAAAAATGCTTTTTGCATTTTATCAACCAATTTCTTTTTAAATTAAGATTCAAAGATTAAAGTTTAAAATGTACTATTATTAATAATATTATTATTGTGCTAATAATTTATGACTTATTAATAAACATTTTTAAATTAATAAAAAAATACTAATATAAAAATATATAATTATTATTATTGCTATTAATAATAAATAATACAAATATTGTTAGTCTAGTAATGGTATACTTTTATTTCAAAATAATTATAAATAATATTTCAAAGTCATTTCAAACATTTATGCAATACAAGACATATTTCCCTTTTGAATGGTAGTGTATTAATTAATTATTAAATTCATCTAAATAAATAACATTTAATGTCACAACATAGGACACATTTTTATAAACACTGTACTGAAAGAAAATGAAAAAAGTAAGTTCCTAACCCTCTAGCTAGCAAAACAAAGACAACAGTGTCAAAAAAAACATGTGTAATATTAAACCCGCAAAATTGTATTAATAAATCCTGATCTCACCGACAGCGTTTTTAACTAGCAAGACTTGCTGGATCATCCACTACACTAACCAGTCCAAACCAGTATAAAAATGTATGCTTGTTTAACCAATGTCATTTCAGCAAAAAAGCGATAACTGGATTTTCCCATCCTATCTATGCATGTGTTGTTTTCAGGTCGATGTGGAATATGAATCAGTGTGATGTTGCCTGGATCCATCCCATTGCCCACCACCACAGGAAACAACAAATACAGCTGCACACGCAGTCTGGCAAACAGCGCCGCACACAAACACAACACAAGCTCTCAAACACACACCGCCAGCTTGATCACAACCACCCACCATCCCACACACGCTCTCTACGCTGCTCCCACACAAACACGCATCAATAAATAATTACGCCAACAATTAGATGGGGAACACTCCAAGCCCGACCTGTGAAGAGATTTGCAACCTACACACCGAGCCTCCATCCGAACGCTGGGGGGGTCATTTTTCTTATAGCCCAGTTAACTGGCTGACTTATTGATTTAAAATTACCATCAGAGTGAATTCATACTGTTGTCTACACGTTATTTGGCGTCTCTCGAGGCCTCGTTTGATTTGAATAGCTTCTGTTAAAGGAACGGTTCACCCAAAAAAGATTTCATTCTTATCATTTACGTACTGCTATGTCTTTTAAACACAATGCCAACACCGGTCCACACAATGAAAGTGAATGGTGACTAGAGCTGAGAGATTTGAATTATGATTCTTTCACGAGGCTTTAATATTCATCAAAAACTGGTCTTCTGATGCCATTATGGTGCTTGAGAGCCGCTAGCCCCATCCACTTTCATTGAATGGAAACGACAGGGTCGTTTTAATTTGAATGAAACCATTTCTTTTAAAAATAACTAAATTTTTTTAAACCTTAACCCACCGTTGTGTTATTTCAAACCTGACTTTCTTCTGCAGAACACATAATAAGATACTGAATTATATTAAAGCTAACGTTGGTAACCAAACAACACCGGCCCCCTTGGACACATAACCAGAGAGACATTTCTCAAAATATATTTTGTGAGTCACATACAGGTTAAATATACTGAATTCCTATTTTTGGGTGAACTATCCCTTTAAGGCAAACATTTGCACCATGACAAGTGCTGCAAGTATGTTATCCACATGTTTGGACCGACCAGACGTCTCTTATTCTTATTCCCTTTGTTTCATAGAAGAAAATCACTAGAGGGTTCCAGACGCAAAACACACAATACTATGGAAAAACGATTAGCCCACAGGATATTGAGGTGGATATCATATCATCTATATGATTTTTCGATATCCAGCCATCTCTGATCAATATTCTACAAGGAAGGAGGCACAGATGGGAAGCCATTAAAGTGTAATCCAGTACAATATCTTTATTCCAGTCCGTGAAGAGCTCCCGCGTTCTTTCATTTTCTCGAGCGGGTCCTCGGGGAATTAGATGAACTAAAGTGAATACTAACAGCAAGCAAATGATATCCAATGTCATGATTTAATCAACAAGTCTTTCATCGGGGAAGTTTTCAATAGGAAGCGAGATTAAAAGACAAGACGGAAAATCTTTCAGCCATCCGCCATCAGGAAAGGCGAATGCTGGAAGGAAAACTGTTAGCAATTAAAATCACCAGCCAAGTGATCAACTGAGATAAGTGATAAATGTAATTATGCAAAGGAGCGACGGGTGAAGAGTCGGTCCTGGTGTATTTTTCGCTCAACGGTTAAACAAAATTTTGTCTCTGTGCCATACCGAAAATCAGCCCGAGTCCCAAAATGGAAAGCAGTCGTTCGGCAATAATGCAGTTAGCGACGTTTTCCTGAGAGAGCGACTCGCGCTGTGTGTTTTCAAGTGTGGAAGTGACGAGAGCGCTTTGTTGCCGCCGTTCGTTGTTATTGTGTCGTGCTTTTTAATATCACCTGCGGACATCTGAGTGGCTCATTAGCAATGCTAATTCATTTGTTTTGTTTTGGTCTTTTCTTTTCTTTTACGAGCACAATTCAGATCGTTGGAAACCAGCTTGCGTCTGGCATGGAAGGTGACCTGGAACTTTTAAAAGTTCCTCTGCCGTTGTGGCAGCCGTACATTTCAGAAGGGCTAGGGATGAGCCTGGCACGCCCAACGCATAGAAATAGACAAAGAGGCGCCATCACGGACTGTAATCTCTAGATCAATGACAATATCTTCACATTGACATCTGAATAGGCCACTTTGGCAGCAAAGTAAATATTGGCCATGTAGACGATCAAGTTAAATAAGGCTGATGCTGAGGGCTTAATCCTGTTGTACACAGAGAGTTTGATTATTTACTTGAAGGTGCAGGATCTGTTGACAGATGCAATAATATACACAACTATGTCTTCAGAGGTGTATAAAGATACATAATGAAGCTTTGTGTTTTCATTACATTCGAATGAGCTAATCTATCTAGATGTTTCGTACATGTTATCTCCTTCGGCAAAGAAGCGAAAACGTGACAATGTCTTTGCCCTTTGAGAGCCACCTTAAGTTCAATTTATACTCGAGCATCGGGCCTACTCTGTAGCCTACGTGAAGGCCGCGCACCCTACGCCGTAGCCTGCTGCGCACCTCTCCAAAATAGTAACAACCCATCAACTCAGTGCGGACCACAAGCACTGGGATTGGTCTCTTTGAACCCCTCCCTCATATCAAAAAACTGTGTGATACATGTTTACTCAAACGTATTTCCGAATGAATTATCTAAGTGAAATATTTGAGCTTCTGCATCTCAAATGTGCAACAAAATTGACCGTTTACTTGTCAATTCAGCAATAGCGGTATCAGCAATAATGCTTCTCAAACGAGCAGTTTCGTCTTCTGCTCTTGTCTCGGTTAAACAAGCAACACACGCGTGGACACTGATACCTAGTGGTCATTGCTTATCGACACGGATAACGACGAAGAAGTATAAATGAAAACAGTAGGCTTCGGCGTAGAGGC
Source organism: Triplophysa dalaica (assembly GCF_015846415.1). Taxonomy (NCBI): domain Eukaryota; kingdom Metazoa; phylum Chordata; class Actinopteri; order Cypriniformes; family Nemacheilidae; genus Triplophysa; species Triplophysa dalaica. Next base: position 1,304,430 of record NC_079561.1, read on the forward strand.
TACGGAGGTCCAACGCTCGAGTATATATGTACCTTTAGCGCTTCCAAAAGGAAAGGAAAAAGGAAAGGAACTACCACAAAGGAAATCACTTCTGGAAAAATGTGTGTGAAATAGAATGAACTTTAAATCCACATATATAGTGTACAGTACCGTTAACCACCTGAATGGCAACTGGGTTGTTAATGTTAACGTAAAGGACTCTTAAATGTCTCTACTCTCCAAGCATATCACAGAGAAATGGTTCCAGTCTTTTTGACCCAATCACAAATTTTCTCTCCATTGTAGTAGGGGGGTAACCCATGCATTACATTGCACGCTGCTTAATAGCATCTGTTTAACATTCATTAACAAAACACATCTCACTAATTCTATTTTGGTCAAAGTAGCTAACACCAAACAGCATGAACCGTTAGCATTTATCTTTCTTGTTTGCAACTGTAAACCTATAGCTATCACTTTGTCAATCATCGTGGTTTCAGGAAAGCCTTCTGTATTCAGTTCTCACCCAGAATAATCATTGACTGGATTCATCCGGCAGTAAATGCAGTTGTCACTCATACACATCGCATTGTGTATGTGGCAATTCTGATCGTGTGGCGTCTAAAACGGTTCAGTTTGGCGTTATAACACAATGTCGGTACTATTTAAAGTAAGAAGAAACGCATGCCTAATCATGTTTCTAAACTTTATTTGTCAATTTTTAGCCAACAATTGATATTACATACGCACTTTACAAAAAATGAATAAATAAAACGAAAATAAGAGTTTGGACAGAATGCAATGGCTGAATGATAATACACACACGCAGAGTCATTGCAATCAGTCCAAATTCCTTTTATTTTTATTTTATTTCTCTTTTGGAGAAACACGTGTAGGACATATACTTTAAAGTACTTGCTTATACTTTAAATAGCATAAATGGAACATACTATTATTTATTTTTTACATTTTTACTAGTGTTGGCAAACGATTATCGCGATTAATCGTATCCAGAAGAAAGGTTTGTGTTAACATCATATATATCTGTGTACTATGCATATTATATTTGTATCTATAAACTTAAAACATAAAAATACTTGTCTATATGTTTAGAAAATATTTAAATAAATTAAATTCTAATTAAAAGTTTATTCATTTTTATATTTTATATTTTTCTTAAATATATGCATTTATGTGTGTGTGTGTGTGTTCATAAATACAAAATTAATATGCACAATACACTGACATATATTATGTAAACAAAAACTGATATCTTAGATGCGATTAATCATGATTAATTGGTTGACAGCCCTAATTTAATAAAGGTAAATTATTAAAGTGGTCAACATACTGCTAGATATATTACGTAAATTTTTGTATTTTGTATGTAATATGAAAATGTATAATCATTTCCAGCTTTAGCATTTAAGCTCACCTCATGCATTAACCCCAAAATTAAAATGTGTTTTAGAATTTCTTAGAACATCTTAAATGGCATTTTGCTAATCTTTTGTTTGTTTTAAAATCATTTCACTGGTACGCTTCAATAAGTATGACCATGTTTTTTACTGTAGAAAGACCAGAACTTCTGACAGCAGCTGAACCAAATGCAGAACAGTTAAAGCATATACCGTATGTATTTTTGGCTGTGCTGACGTGTCCTTGATGGATTGCAACACACCGTCGCAGATGGTAATCAAGCAACATCATGTACAGTGTCTCATTTACATATATGCATAGCTTTACCATGAGCAATGAGACAGGTGGGCCGAAGAAAGACGTCAAAAGCAGTTTTCCTGTCTGTCTTACAAAAACAAAGCCTGTCTGTTGGAGTGCCTGTCTCGCAGCATTGCGAGTTATGAAAGTGCGCTTTGTGATTGGAAAATGACAACATTAATTGCTTGTAAGCAGAGCGCGGCGGCTGAGGGACTTTTGATCATCGCTGATTGTGATGGGATATAAATGAATAACACAAGGTGAGCGAGGGTGAATTATTCATAAGCTGGAAGCTACTTGCTGGTGGAGGACCCTCAGAGCGTTATCTTTTCATCCAATTCAGCCAGCCGTGCCGTCATCATTACCAAGGCAGATTGCTCCAGGCCCCTTATTATAATGGCGGCAGTTATTATCCTTAATGCGAGTGTCAGTTATTCGTCGATAAAGTCTACAACTGTGGCCGCTTCATGTTCTGCTTTGTTTGCTAAAATCCAATAGTATGGGAATCCAAAGTATAGCTCTCTTTCAGGTCAACTATCATGGTGGAGCCATTTTAATGTTATTTATATTATACCACAATAACAGTCCAGTGCGAAAACGACTTCTATTTTAAAGAACTGTACTGAAAACACGGTAAAATAGCTGAACTCTGACCAAAAGCGATCTTCCTTTACATGTGAAAGTGCATAGAGTCAGCTGAAGAAATAAGAGCTTCAAAGATCACAAATGTTTTTTCAAAATTTGTGTATATATGAGACAAACAGAGCACCTCAGCATTTGGTGTAATAGTGCAAACATTTGAAGGGAATTTGTGGCTTTAAAAATAAATGCAAAGTTCACTAAGTCCTACCATTCGTTTACTTTCCAGATGTGTCAGATTATTTTTCAAGATATGTTCTTTAAATATTAAAGGGATAGTTCAAACAAAATGAAAATTCTGTCATCGTTTCCTCATCCACTTTCAAACCTGTATGACTTTCTTTCTTCTGCAGAACACAAACATTGGCAACTGAACGATGGCGGTTCCCATTGACTTGCATTGGTTTTGTGTCCATACAATAGAAGTGAATAGGTACCGCCATTGTTGCCAAAATTCTTCAAAATATCTTCTTTTGTGTTCTGCAGAAGAAAGTTTGAAATGAAAATCGGGTTTATAAATGACGGCAGAATCTTCATTATTGAGTGAACTATTCCTTAAACCTTTTTCTTACATCCATATTTTATTCTTGATGGTTGTTTGTGCTTTTCAAAGCTTCAATGTTTGGGGTTAATAAATTGGGTTTTCCTTTCAATCATTGCAAAAATAAAAAAAGTCATAGTATGATTTTTGAGGGTGTGAAACATGACTTTTAATAAAACTACATTTCATTAAAGCTTCACAAACACATTCAATATTTCTTAGGCTTGATACATCTAAACAACCAATAAAACAGCATTATGCCTTCTGATGCTCCCATCACTTCCATACCAGCACTATTCTTTATAAAATACTTCTGAGAGCTGAATATCATCAGGTCTGTGACACCCATTCTCATAGTTATTACATTTCAGCATATGATGAATGGAAAAAAAGAATTACTGTCTAGTTTGAATGTTACAGCCTTGATGTATTTTCCACTAACGTTTGATCAGATCAGATTTTGCCTTTATAAACCGCAGCGATTATTACATTTTCTCATTTGGAGCATTTAATAAAGGTTGGCCGGGAAACGTAATAATTCACGAAGCACGAGAGTTATGACAAAATGCTTGAAATGAGATGTCATGGCACGGGAATTGTGAACTGATAACTGCATCGCTGTGGCTGTATCATAATACATCATAATACAACACGAAGTCACACACGGCCTGGGATTTTTATCTGCCTCCATCTTCTTTTTTTTCCCTTAATCACCGGTTTCATACTTCTATTCTTTTATTACTCTCCCAAGTCTCTGACTTGCTCCATCAGCCAAAATGCATTTCCTCTTGTATGACCGAGTACAGTCGAATCACCCAGGAACATGCTGCACATATAATAGAATGGAGGATTTGGGCTGTTCTCGAGGAATAATCCCCTCATTCTGTGCTAGGGCATTGTATTCCGTGTAGAATTGGAGCTTTGGCTATTTTCTATATGAGGAAAGCAGAGCAAAGAGTGCTGCTGATGCATGTGCACGCTAGCATCTTTGTGGCTGTCCACAACGTTCTTACACCAAAACAATGGTCCCATGAGAACTTGCGGGGACTTTAGGACTTGAAATCAATTATCACTTGAGGAAAGGGACGCACGCATGAGTCCGGAGACTGACACTAATGGCACTAATCCAAGAGACTGGGATAATGACCGGGTAGCTGAAGTTGCCTTGTTAAACAGCGACAAGCTTCTGTTTCCATGCACATGGCTAAGACATTCCCAACAGTTTCACTGCACCAATGATCTGGAAATAACCTGAGGTCTACAGAGCATAAAGTTGTTAGTGGATCGATGTGCTTCTACATCCATCAACGCCATTAACAACTATATTGAAAGAAATATAAAAGAGTGTAACTTACAGAGTTGATGCAATTCAGTTCCTTGTTGAGCAGCCAGGGCAGGGACAGTTTGCCCTCTCCCCTGTAGCAAGACTGAATTCTCTCCTTAATCTTTTCCTTGATTTTACGCAGTGTGAACAAGCACAGCGCCGACTCTTTCGGCGGCTTGGCCCGATTCTTCTGGCCCTGAGCAAAAACGGTAAACAGAACCTCCTCGTGTTCAGAGATACCCAACGATCGTGCCAGCTTGGCACCGGGCCGACTGAGGTAGGCGTCTTGGACCAGTCTGTATTCCACTCCGTCCTTGGTACAGCCAATGGGAAACTCCACGTAGGAGTAGAACTTGGGGTCGTCCACGCAGAGGCGGACAATCTTGGAGGTGAAAAACTGTTCACCGCTGGCATCCGGCGAGGTAAGTTGGGTGTCCAGTTGAAGGGTTAGGTAGTAGATGAACTGCTCGCTGCTGAAACCGTAGACGTAGTAGATGTCGAAAGTGGGGAACTTGGAAAGTGTGTCGGATGGAATCTTGAGCTGCGAAGACACAAACTCGTCCTGGTAGACGAAGCTAAACATATCAGCGTTCTCCTCATTTGCCATCAGCTTGCGACTGGAGAGGGTGGGGAAGTACTCGGATTTGCCTTCGATGGGCGTTCCAACAAACAATTTCCCGCTGTCTTCACCTTGTGTTCCGCTAATAACCACTCCTGACATAGTCCCTGCCTCGGATACACTGGAAAGGTAGTGCTCTTTGCGGTGATGCGGCTCGCCCAGTTTGAAGAGGTCATCCAGTCGCAGGAACTGACATATACCTTGCGAGGTGCTGCCACATGCGATGAGCCTATTCTGCCCAGAATCCAAGAGCAACAGCTTATTTACGTTGCTAGTCTGAGACAGCTCATGAGGGCAAGACTGGACACCAGGCGGCGGGTAACATTTTTCGTTATCCAACACAGGACCTGTCATATGGTTTCGGAGCTTAGTCAGGTTGCTGGAGAGCTTGTATATCCAGTTGACAGCACCGACGTAGACTTCACCCGTTTTGTTATGTACGACCAAGTGCGTAAGCCCTCCCTCTGGTGGGACGAAGGTCCGGAAGGATGAGAAGTTGACCTCAAGCCCCCCATGTCGAGGGAGGAGAGAGAGGAAGAAGAGAAAAAGGAAGGCCTCACGAAGAGAGGCGGAAAGGAGCTTACTCCCGTACGGCAGCATGGTTAGGATCTTTCTGAGAGGAAGCGGTCGGGCCAGGTGCGTTTCACCTTTCTGGCTTGAAAAAACCTTGACTGCGTCTGTCAGTCTACGGTGAGGAGAGCGACTTATTGACCCAGTGTCCTCTCTGCTCTCTCTCTCGGCACGCTGCTGTCGTCTACACCATCATCTGCAGCAGCATGGCCGCAAGCCCTGCAAAGATAAGAAATGACATCATGAGTGTTGAACAACAGAACATTATCTATTGATTCAAACGAGTTTTAAAAGTTCTTTCTGCCAGAACTTATAACACATAAACATAAATATCTTACAGTGGGCCCTTGGGTGGAATCCTATACAACATTTAATGAGTGTGTCGGCTAGCAGACACCAGTGCACTCCACCAACTCCACACAGAGAACTCGTCTGATAGACCTGCTGTGCCCTTAAATATTTCACACAGTCTGTGCCAACTCAGCTGGCACAAAAACAAAAGGCAAAGTGCAGGAGAGACTGAGAGAGAGACAAACAGGAGGTGGGGAACGAAGAGTATGTGTGATGCGAAAAACAGACTAGTTTACCAATTCACCTTGAAGAATGCCATAAGCGCTGAAGCATCAGCAATAAACACTCTCATTTCCTCGCGCTTGCTCAGTGAAGCCATTCAAGTTGACCCCGCATAAACCAAAAGCACTTTCCTTGGACCATGGGAACGCGTTCGGGTTTTAAAATACCACAGTACCAATAACATGCCCTCTTGACTCTACTACGGGAATTCAGAAGATCGTCCCGATCAATCGAATTGGTTCTAATCTTAAGTCTAATGACGTTCATGTGATCACGGGCAACGAAGAGGAGTCTTGGGTGTCCGGCGATATGCTCGGAGAGCAAAGTCACATACACAAGGCCGATCTCGGGCCTCTCATCTAGCCAGCAGCATAGACCGTCTGCTGCCATGACCTTCTCTAGTGTTCAAAACAGAATCATCATTGTGTCTCAGATGACATTTATCTCACTTCACAAGACTATTGAGCGAGGAGAGGGTCTCATTCACTGCTCAATGCTGGGAGCTACACTGTGGGCTGACTGTCATGCGTAAGGCTATGAATAGCAGGGACAACATCTCCAACATATGCTAAGGGCAGTCACGATATCCGATTATCTCTACACGGTTACCGTGACAAAACTTGGTGGTAGCTATATTTTCGTGGTATCTTTTTCTATTTAGAACCAATTCACCCTAAATTTAGCTTATTTTGTTTTCTCTTTTGTTTGTCTTATTTTCTAATATCCAATTTTGGCCATACTGGTGTATCGCGACACCCTTACACACACTATAGTGTAGGCATGGGTACCGCAAACAACTTCATGATGCGTTTTGCAAAATACTGTACATAAAAAACGAATACATCATGTGATATGATCTCGCAAAAGGTGACAACGGCACTGATGCTAAAAGGAACATGAACGTGTTGCCATTTAACTTTGCACCAGATTTCAAGAAACTTTTTTGAAAGGTTGACCCTAACAACAAGTCACATTTAATACTGCAATGCGCATTTACTCCTGCTTGGGAATCCTAATCTATCTTTAACAATCTGACAGTCCATACAGGCACGATTTCAAAACGTAGTTACCACGGCACGAGTTAAAAATGTCACATTCTAAACCATTCTGAGTTATCTGTCAGCATATTTCTCCAACAATGTGATGTCGATTGAGGCCCGAGTTTCCCTCATTTAGATTGCATATCACAGCTGAGCTCTCCCTGCTAAACTAACTCTGAATCAGCGGTCCAGCATGCTTTTTGGTTCTGTGATAAAGGGACGCTGTCAAAGCAATTCCCGGCTGTAAAGAAAAAACACAATTTGCCTATAAATAATCATGCAAGTCACTAAACAGCGCACAACTGCACGACATACTTAAAACTGCATGAAACGATGTTGCACCTGACCCCCAATAGCACAGCAAAAACAGATCAGTCAGGGCTTTGACTTATCTGGGACAACGATATGCTAATAACATGGCAACGATGCACATCCAAGTGTCCACTTTTCAAATGCTTATAAAAATGCAATACAGAACCAGGAATAAGTAAAACGAAACTGAAGCAAAATATGCGCGCTGCGACCTAATACTGCACGGCAGTGCTGTTTTCACGGGATAAGGCAATTAGAAGCCGCCGCCCACTCGCTCCAAACATTTGAACGCAGAGTCCCACACAAGGACAAAGGTGAAATTGAATGAATCAATTAAAGGAGGTATGGGAGTTACGTGGCACCTTCAGGATGGCAAAACCTGCCCGGCTCGGGAAATGGCAATGCATCCGCAATGATTTATTGCTTGTGGCACATAAATTACAACACAGCCCATGAAAGCGGCACCCCCTGCTTAAGCAAATTCATACACATCACCTCTTTAACATGGAGGTCACATCTCTGAGCATTGTGGGGTAGACGGAGGCAGGGCTCTGTGATGGCCACCACTAAACCACCCAGAGAGCCTCTGCATAGCTGGACCTGCTTTTTATTGCGGGCACGGAGACACGCTCGCATGCATCAATACATCGCGGCCTTAATCCTTACACACACACACACAAACAGAGACCCGCACGTGGGTTGCGTAGTCTTTCTGCTTTGGATTTCTTTATTTCTGTCTGGCTGTCCATTTGTGTCTATTGTCCATCTGTCTTGCATTTGTTCTGTGTTTTCCCACATTTCTGTCGGTCTCTTTTGCGTTAGTCTATACTCGCAACACGCGCCCCAGCTATTACCAGAAAACACTCCGGACTCCATTAAAAATGCAAATCTGTAGTAAATCCAATTTATGTCGTCAAATTAAGATGTCAGATTAGCATAATAAAATGAATGGAAATATTGTCCACAGAGCAAATATTTGAGCATTATTACCGCCGGGCCGGGCGTGCACGTCGAGAACAAAACCTTGGAAGATATTTACTGATGAGCAACAAGAATAAAAACATATTTACATTGGTAACTCGCGAAATAGTTACTTTTACAAGTCCACGTATTTGCAAAGATGTTGGACTAACGTTGAAATAACACAGTTGGTATATTTTGATTTAGGCCAAGATATTAAAAAAAGACAGCCTCGATTTACCCTCCAATTTTAAAAAGCAATAATAGCCTCAATCCGGCGAGACCTCCCACGAAAGCGATATTTTAAAAGAGGCAAGCTGTGACTGGGAACGCGGGGGGATAATAGAGGAAACAATGACTTGTTGATGATTTGCAAAACAGAGTCGTCGAAACCACATCTCGTTTTGATGAAAAGATGAAATAACAACGCGAGTGCTTTCTGTCCTGGTTGCCAATCTTCAGCGTGAATGACGAGAGGCTAAATCAAAGATGAAGTTGTGAGTGGCATGAGAGTGAAGATTTAAAGTGACGCAGCGGGACGCAGGCCCCCGACTCGACGTGGAAATGACTTCGTGCCACTCACCCTAGCAACCACCCTAACAACGGCATAACAACCACTTGAAGCATCTTAGCAACCCTCTAGCAATGCGTGTCGCTACTTTTTAATCAAAAACTGTAGCATAGCAGTGTACATTTATTCTTAATTGCTCAATAAAAGATACATATTGCAACTTTGAGGAATATCTCAACAACAACAAAAATCCCCAGAATGCACCCTGTTTACACTTAGGTGCCGGCCCGGGTGAAGTTGATGATGTTTTTTGGGGTGAAAAGGGAGGGGCTGCTGTCACGGTGTCAGTGGGTCACATGCTAAAGAGTGACGCTATAAATGGAGGACAGTGTTCTCTGGTTTTGGCACATGCACAGTGCAACAGGCTGCCGCACAATCACCTCCTCAGTGTGCGGCACTCCTGCAGATACCGGGCCCTCCCCACTGCACGGCTATTAGTCAAACCCAAACAATACCCACCCTCAGCCCGAGAGAGTGTGCTCTGGAGTTAAAAGCCATGAATGGAGACGGAGCGCAAGTTTGTGTGGTCATATAAACAGAGCCGGACTAGTTGGGCTGTATTAGATTAGCAAATACGGTACCAGTAAGAACCAGTGCTTTCTTGCTAAACAAATTTGCAAAAATCGTCACCCTCATGCCGTTCCAAACATGTATGAACAAAAGATGATATTTTCAAGAATGTTGGTAAGTAAAAAGCTTAGGCGCCATTGATTGGACACAAAACAAAAAACATAATGCTAAATAATGATGAGAGAATTATTCTTTCTTAGGTGAATTGTCACTTTAAAGCGAAATTGTTATCCAACTTCATTTTCCATTTTGTTAAGAGAACACAAGTAATGTTTACTCGTGCTCAACATTGTTAAGTGGTTGCAAGAGTGTTCTAAGAAGTTGCTTACTGGCCCAAATAAAAAACATGCAAATCATTTTTACTGGGGGAAAATAAAACATACAAACTGTTGGGTGGGGATTTCCACAGACCCTCAATTCAAATGTAGGTATGAGCAATGATAAAAATAGTGATGCTTACTTTAGCAACCACCACTACGAACATTGCACACTAGCATGTTACAGTACTTGTAAAGCATCACATCTTGCATACAAAATAAAAGTTTCTTAAATTCCTGTGTTTGACCATTTTCTGAAGACACTTGGCTTAAAGGGACATTTCACCCAAATAGACAAATCTGTCAACATCCGACCTGTATGATTGTCTTCCGCAAAACACAAATGATGACGTCATCAAGATGGCGGGTTGTTTATCTCTACGTTCTGTTAAAAAAAACTGTTGTTTTGTTGTGAGCATTACAGCCAAAGTAAAGATCACTGCAATGCAAATCTTATATAGGCCCATAAGGTCAAAGTGGGGAAACATTTTTCGCTATGGAGAACACAAAACAAGCTATGGAGAATAATCATTCACTTTTATTTCCGTCCCTTTTGCGACCGCAGCTGGTTGAACGGTCGCATGCACATTAACCAGCCCCCGACGATACCGCCGTGACCATATGTAAACTCGCACTAAAAAGCAGTTAGTCATGGCAGATTAACACATACCGCAATGATGCTAATATTAAAGTGACGAACCATATGGTCGGCAGGACTGTATGGTAGTCATCCAAATTAAACCACATAAACAAATAAGCAGTTACCAAATATAAAAGTTGTACAAAATTGAGAAGAAGAATCCACAATCTGACTTTCCAACATCAACACCCATAAACAACAAACGCAGACGGAACAGGCACCTCCCGTTTCATCCCTGCTCATGTTAATAGATCCACGTCCATTACCGCACACCTTTGTGTCTGGGCTACAGCTCCCACGGAGCCAATAAAAGCCCACAAACATTGCTGACTCAAAGTTCAGCCATCAATAAAACGCTCTCTGTCTCTCCTGGGAAGCGTTAGGTTATTTCTTTCTACGCCTCGCAGAAGTACGTCCATCACCCTCTTTCACCGGCCGGCTCTTACGAGTTGTGCAATAGACTTTATGATGATAAACACGCAAGCAAAACAAAGCGTTTCTCCTAAATTTCACAATTAAAAGCTGCGATTATCCGCCACAAACGCCGAGCTAATACTCAGGCACGCCCGGATCAGCTCGGTCGATTGCAGGAGTACTTTAAACTACAGGTTATAAGGGAATAAAGACTTCAAATCCCATTAAGGTAGCTCGGAAGCTCGTTGTGTTTGGTGTTCTGCGGGCCTCGCTGAGCTCGCATTCCATCAGGATCGCATCATTGGGCAATGGCCATTCTTTGGCCCGTTTCCCCATGCGCACTGCAACGCGTGTACGGATACATGGCTTTATGTGCTGAGCTTTACACTTTCTCTAAGTTCGCTCATTACTTCCCTCCCACAACGGCGCACAAACAAACACCTTTCCAGCGCTTTTATTTTAAACGACTTTTCAAGCGATGAAGTCATCCATGAGAGAAAACGAATGCGGTTCGGCGTGTGTGCGTGTGCCGTGTCATCTGCGTGACCTTTCTAGTCAGATATGTGTGTTCCTGAGGAACGCGTTTGTGCTAACACAATTACACCCGGCTAATGAACAGTGCGGCGAGATAAAGCCGTCTGAATGCTAGCTTCGGCTCTGCATCTCAATCTCCTTTAAAGGCTACATTTGCATCTTTAATAGAAATGAAATTTCTCATTAAACGCGAAGGCCGCTGATGAAATATGCACACGGAAGGAGAGAGAGACGAAAAGAGCAAAGGAGAGATTTAAATCAACACTATTTACCCCCAATCACCCACAGATTTGAAAAGCAGTTTTAATGCTAACTAATAAAAAGGAGAATTGTATGTATTTTAAATAATCTAATTCAGAGGTTTGGCTCTAATGACTCTTTTTATTATTTAACACCACATATTGGGCGTCTAAATCTGAAGAGTTCATTTGCAAAAACAGATAACTCAGTTAAAAAAAAAAATAGAGTTTTTTTCATTGTGCATTCCAACTAACATAATAAAACACAATGAAAATATGTTAAATGAAAACTGTGTTTTCTGTTTTTGCAAATAAACTCTTTAACTTAATAAACTCTTTGATTTTAAAACATTACCAATTTTAAATAAATGTATTTTTTTTATTTACTAATTCACAACATTTAAGTTTTGATTGAACCTTCTTTATGTATATTTATAAAAATTGGATAGGTCGGTTGTTAAAAAGTAAAACTGATTTTTAACATAAAAATGTTACAATTTGTAGAAAAATAGCCATAGTTCTGCAATATTTATTTTCATCACGATATGCGAAACATCGATACATCCCTAATAAATATGACTATATTATACTAAAATAAAAATATACTATTTTACTAACTGTATACAAAACATAAACAATCCTATTTTGTTACTAACATATAGAACACTGCAATATATCGCTGTTGTCCTTCTGATACCTCTTATCTCCACATTTTGTGATATTTAGTTTGGGTCATAAATCATTATTATTAGTCCGCCTTTATGTTCTTACTGGATTTTGCGCATATCAAACCAATGCAAATGATTAAAAAGTGTTTGTCAACTTTGATAACACAATATTTATTTGTTTAAAAAGCACAGTGTATTTTCTATTTCCTGAAAAACAGTTAATTTGGAGATCCGAGGTTTCAGAAAGACAGCGACAATATTATAAATAACCAGATACAGTACTTGAAACTTACTTTAGTAAATATTAAAGTATACTATTAGATTTATTATCAATTTAATGCAGTATACTAACTTTTATAAAATACTACAGTACACAACAATTTATTTAGTAAATACTTAATTATACAATGATATTTAAATGTTGTTTAACGTTACATCACATTTATGCATTTGGCAGATGTTTTTTACCAAAATAACCAACAGGCTTTTGCAAAAAAAAACTTTTACAAAAGCCTATCCCTTGTTAAAATACAAGTTGAATAAAACCAAAGCAAACTAGTAAAGCTCTGCAAAGTTTAGGTGAGGTGAAACACCTCCCAAAGAGCTTATTATGTATCTTTCACATTAGAGAGTCTGTGGTTTATAATGCCTATAAATTAAGCCTGCGGAACCAGAAACCTGATCCTAAATCAGCAATTAGGGCACCTTGTCCCGAATGTGTCTGAATCCCCACAGAAAAGTGGATCAGACAGAGGATGACAAATATGATGCATAGCCTCTGAAAGCCAGCTGTCTGACTGCTCCTTTAGCCATTAATATTACTCGCTACCCCACTGCAGCGAAAGCCACCAGAGCCTTCGCTCGCCTCTCGCCAGCTCTTTCAATTCAGGAATGTGTTGCCATGACAGTGACCGATGGCTTGGCGGCAGACAGGAAGCCCGCTCATCCCAGCCAAGGGTTGAGGTTGGTGTAAGAACGTGTCAGGACCCTGCGGGTGGAGGATCAGAGAGTGATCCGCTGGAAAACTGGAAGCGTGTGTAGATGTGGTAGTGATTAGCGCCGGCGCGGGGTAGAGACGCAGGTATTTCAGCTATGCTCCACAATTACCGCAGGGAAATCCAGCTACAGCGACCGACCTACCAACATATCTGAACCGTATAAAAGAAAAGAAAAGCTGAGATGCCAAGTGCTTGGTTTGTAAAGTGTTCTCTTCGCTTCTGGGTTAGCATGAGCTGTGCAAACACGCATGGTGCTAGCAGTTCAACAGTATGCTTTTGGATGATAAACACAAAGTTCAATGATCGACTAGTATATCAGACATCATCAGATTATTAGCATTAGCAGATTAGAAAAATTGTTAGATCTATCCACATTTTAATAAATCATGACAGCTACACTCTTGAAAATAAAGGTTCTTACAAAGTTCTTCACAGCTATGCCATGAGAACCATTCCAGAAGACCCATTCAGTCTTCTAGGAACCATTTCCTCCTTCCCTTGAAGTTTTGTGAAACAGAAAGGTTCTTCAGATGTTTAAGGTTCTTTACGCAACCATTTAGACAAAAAAGGTTCTTCCGTGGCATCGTAAAACACCATTATTTTTAAGAGTGTATAATAGGTCATAAAATATTTTGGAATTTGTAGTATATTGAGCGATTGTTGGTTCAAATGTTAAATATTTCATTGTAAATATTTTTATTTTCTTTATATGTTTCACTTTTGTAAGGTGACGTGGCAATCTGTAACCTGTTTTGTGGATAAAAACAAATCATTTATTGAGCAAGTATACAAAGTGCTCAAAACAGACTTCTTATGTGTCTATTTCATGTCTTTAAGCTTTTACAAATGATTATAATTTGAGCCATTCAGTCCGATTTTGCAGGATAAATCTCTCTTTTGCTGCTTTCTATTATAAACATTAATCATTTAAATGTATTATTAACAGTTTGTTTTCAAAACAACACAGAAACGTGCGTCGTGGTCGAACATAAGTACAGCTAACTTCTGTCATTACTTAAAGCCATCTGTGTCTGGATATGAGGACCTTGCGAAAAAGAGCTATAAAACAAACAAACAGAAACATCTTTGCCCATGCCGTACTCACAACGACACCACAGAGCCATCATGATCATTTTGTACATTTCTCTCATTGTAGAACTCCTCATTTGTGAATCTCTTCGGATAAATACATCTGCTAAATTATTAAATAAAATTGTTTGAGTAAGGAGAGTTAGACGCTTAACAGAACTGTAAACAATCTTCAGCAAAACATCAGCTACACTTACAGAGAATACCCACCATGATTCACGATAGTCAAATACTTACTGCCATACGTTTTTATGTCTTTAAAATAAAGGTTTAATGTACAAATTGGAACGTTGAAGCAATACATACACAAGCTCATTTTCAGACAAAAACAACTTCTGAAATATGTTTTCCTCACATGCCTGAAAAGCCCACAAGGCATTAACTTTGTTAACTGAAGTTAACTTCCGTGTGTTTATTGGAGAGGTCGAGCATCTTTTCCCCTGAGGGGAGTTTGGATCCGACCCCAGTCTGGTGGCCTACAGTATATAGCTGCACTGGGACCCGTTGTTCCTGTTTGCACTCGTCCCTCCCTCCCTCCAGTAGACCCGACTCCTCTAAACATGACTGCAAACAGGAAAGAATAACACTGGACTATAAAACTTTAAGAACTGGATAAGAATGGATAATCAGCAAACACAGAGTCCAAACACACGACACAAGCGCACGTGAGATCAGCAAACAAACCTGCAGCGAGTCAAATGAGCAAACAGTAGCGTGGTGTCATTTACACACAGTAACACACACACAACTGAGGCTGTTACTGATAAACGGCCCTTAAGTATAAACTAGTAGGGGTGGGTGAAAAAATTGATTCACATATGAATCGCGATTCGGTCCTCTAGCGATTCTTATCGATTCGCAGATTGAAAAAAATAGATTTTCTAGTTAATATAACAATTGTTGATGTTGTCGGAACAAAAAAGCTCAGCAACAGGGATGGTGGGGGTAAAAGAAATTCACCCCGTCCCATTTTTACCGAGGGCAAGGTTTCGAAGCAAGCGAAGGAAAAGTATTTTGAGAACAATAAACGTAAAGACTCACATCGAACACCCTCACTCCAGCAAAATAGAATAAAATCGAGACATATATCACATCGAATTTTGAGGAAGAATCGTTAATAAAAATCGTGACCCAAAGAATCGATATAAATCGAACCGTGAGGTACCAAAAGATTCCCACCCCTATAAACTAGATCTGTCGATTAAATGTGTTAAATTATTTGTTTAAACACATATGCAAAAAAAGATGTCGCTCTGGCGTGACATTTATAGAGCCACGAAACGCATAGAAAACACTAGTTCATTTTTTAGCTTTTTTTGCGCTATTTTTGCCTTCCTGGTATAAATCCTCATCTGGCCAACGTCAAAGGATGTGACATGGCGATGTTCTATAGTACACCGATTACGTGTCGTGGTCTCATTATTATTCACAAGACTGTGTTTTCTTGACGAATGGGAAGACATTTCTCCTAATTACTCAAGACAGCGCCTTACGAGTGCCTTCACTTTTTTTTACGCCTCTTCATCTCACAGCATTCACGCCCATTTTAATTTCATTTTTTAAAAACGGAAAGGGGAGGATCGTGACGCGTTAAAGCTTGAAGTGTCTTACTGGACACACCCATAAAATCCCGTTCCAAAACATTCCCTCATATTTTATTTATTAATGATGTCATCGTCTAGTCAACATCGACCTCAAAAAATCTAAGGTCGTTCAACCGCAAATAAGTAGTGATATATGCAGTTATTTGAATTTTTTTAGAATGTAAGGGACTATTTTTTTAATTGACAGTTAAAGGTAAAACTCTATCAGCTGCACAACCGCGAGTACAGCGGCTGTGCAGACGATCATCAAGCCACCACACCAACATCACTCACAGGGTCACAGGAGCATGAGAACTGAGCTGGAAAAACGATGTTGCGAGAAGCTGAAACAGACAAGTCTTATCTTAGCCGAAAGCGGGCATGTGTGAAAGGGACAGTATCATCGGCTGCTGTAAATACCAAACTCAAGAGGATCACACTCAATTATACGGTGACCCGGTCGCAGCCACAAATGTGACCCGGGCGATGACTGCAGGAACTTTTGTGCCATCGCACACAAAACACATCTGCCAAGGACGAGAAATAAAGCTTTTACCATTAAGACACTCGCTCTCCTCTGCACGTTAATATACAGCTTTTAAAGTTCAAACTAGGGTAGTTAGATTTTAACAATTATTTTCTTTGATGTTGCAATCCTGATTTTTTTCCTACCCCCCTCTCCAAAAACTAAATAATAATTCTTAGCTTTGTATACGTGGTAGGCTAACTGAGACATATGCATTGTTGTTCTTTTGTTGCACAAATTTCTTCTATTGTTTTCACCTTCTTTGTAAGTCGCTTTGGATAGAAGCATCTGCTAAATGACTAAATGTAAATGTTTTAATGAATCGGTTTCGCAACTCTTTTATTGTGTGGGCAAACTGCACGCCATATTTTTATGTACGCTGCACATCTGACCAACTGTATTTTTGGAATAAATTGCTTTATACATCATCAAATCAAGTGTGTAGACTGTAAACTTCACATTGGCCTTCTTATGTGATTCTGGATCTCAAAACCAGTCTTAAGTAGCAAGGGAACATTTTTAGTAAAAGACAAAAATAACCTGTATAGGTCAAAATGATTGACTTTTATGCCAAAACTTATTAGGATATTAGGTAAAGATCATGTTCCATGAAGATATTTTGTAAATTTCCTACCTTAAATATTTGTTGATGGCCTGTCACTGTGTCCCTGATTAACAACTTCAAAGGCCATTTTCGAGATTCCTGAGTTTTAAGATGTTGTCCTATTCTAACAACTGATACATCAATAGAAATCTTATTTATTCAGCTTTCAAATTATGTAAAAATCTCAATTTCTAAAAATTGACCCATAAGACCCATAAATGACATATGCGAAAAGCGAGCAATGTGATAATGCCTAAATGCTTCCATCCCATAGACAATCACTAAAACAATAGATTTTTTCTAGATTTGACTTATATTGACAATCTATTTTGCAGGACGAGTTAATCAAGCACATGAGCTAAAATTCACACA
Organism: Triplophysa dalaica; assembly: GCF_015846415.1. NCBI lineage: Eukaryota > Metazoa > Chordata > Actinopteri > Cypriniformes > Nemacheilidae > Triplophysa > Triplophysa dalaica. The sequence goes on from NC_079561.1 coordinate 1,321,828, forward strand.
CGCTCCTCTATACAGATAAACGCCAGTGCCGGGATAGCAGCGCATTTATAAAGAAAACGTAGAGACATATCTATATTGCACTGGGCATCTCTCCAACACTTATCACAACTCATTCTTCTCATGATCATCTGGAACGTTTTGTTGAGCCTTTATATCGAGCAGCATCTGCTGCATCTCACAACAGCCCTCATCATCCACCGAGAGATGTTCAGCCCCTGGCAGCTGCTGATGTTAGAAAAGATGTGCTTGCGTTTCTGTACTTCTGGATATTAAAAACCGAGTGGCTTTACTTTAGGGCAGAGCCATTGAGAGAGAGAGAGTCGTTGACTCCAATGGAACAGATTTTTCACAGCAATGGCGGTTCATGGAGGCTCTCAATAGTTCCCGGAAGTTACTAGTTTACGTATTGAGCTGGGACTTAACAGACCAACTGAGGCAAACTTTTAACTAATTTAAAGACGAAAGCCATTTAATGAATAAAAAAAATCAAACACATAAACCATTAACTCATTCGCCGCCAGCCTCTTTAAAAAAAAGTTGCCAGCCTACGCCAGCGTTTTTTAACATTTTCACCCAAATTTAATGGCTCACGGTAGATTTTCTGTAAAGAATATATGGACAAACAATATGTCAAATGAAAGAACAGTCTCAGCTTTTAAACAAAAGAAACTGTATTCTTCTATCTTCATTTGTCCGTTTTTTATCACTCTGTAGATGTGGGTAGGTTTCTTCAAAAATGTATCACTTTGATTAAACTGCTGAGATAATTAACGTTTTTCGTCAAAGATTCCGGCCAGATTCCACTCAGATCAAACATTAAAAACCGCTAAAACATATACGTTGTAGGTTCTGGGATTCTGTATTTTTTCCCAGTGGTGTGTAATAGCGCCGCCTGCTGTACAACAGTACAAACACTGATTGTCATAATAACTCGTCTTTGGCTGGAAAGCATTTTTTTTTTAAATGACGAGATAACTCGTCAATGGCGGTGAAAGAGTTAAAGAGGAAACATAACTTCCTGGAACTGAATCTGAATGCTCCATGAATCAGATGACGCTCCAGCGTTTTGGACTTCCGTTGACAGAACTCTCTCTCTCTCAATGGCTCCGCTTTAGGGCTAATGAAAAGGGGGCGTGGCCATAGGGGCTCCACCTTCTTCCGGTCTCAATTACACTGGGGTAAATGTCTCCCTCAGACTTTTTAATATATTCAATATTTATTTTATTTAATATGAATGATTATAACATGAATAATAACTTGACATTGAAATCATAGAAAATGTATATTTTAATAAAAATATCCCATAAACGGACTAAATTTAGAGACCACAGCTTCACAGACTTGGGGGCCATGACAGCAATGTGCTAACAATTAGTCCAAAAACTTGAACACACTATCATTGTGCAGGTGACTATACGTAAGCACCTCTTAAAAATTCTTCAGAAAATGTGTAATGGGATTGCTTGACAATTACAATTAAGTCACTCTTTTCTTCTTGACCCACACAGGAGGAATAATAGAGACATTATGTAGACCAGATTAAAACCTGCACCTCCCACTTGAGCATCCGAGCTCAATGCATGTCAGCGAATCACTATGCCACAGCTCAGAGTAATGGGACATGGTTGCATTTATATTGTATAAAACTTCTGATACACAAAAAGGTGATTTCATATTGAGAGAACCGATTACTACCGAGCCTTATATTCTGTATTCATCACGTATACATGTTTTGATTTTCTATGGTCTTACTTGATGGCACACTTGAGTTCTTTAAGGTGCCTAATCAGTCTACTGACAAGTGTTTCTCAGAATGAACAACTCTCATGAGTTTGTTTTCCAGATGAAGTCTGAATTTACAGGCAGCAGACTGTCAGAGGTTGTATACATTAAAAAACTCCTTTGGGAGACAACAAGAGGTGGCGGCAAAACCCACATCAAAAATAGTGAAACGCCAGCAAATCTAAACACACGTTAAATGCGGGTTGTCAGGAGGGGTGTAAAGGCCACCCCAACACCCCTGTGGCTGAACAACTACTCATTCCATCACTTAGAATGACACTCACACACTCGACTTCTTTCTCACACATTCAAACAGACACACACACACACCTTCTATAGGTACCAAAAGAGATTATCACTTCCAGCAGAATCTCAGAGATTTACAGTAACATCTAGCACATACATGCACTCTCTACACACTGAGGCATGAGGACGCGCGCTACCAGTCCCCGACACCTCCGGGCTCCGCAGTGAAGCATGTCAAGCGAATACCATCTGGGGAGAGGAATTTGCCCTCTGACCTCTGTTTATGACCCATCAAAGGGGAGCCTGCTCATTGGTCTGGCAGAGTAATCATTTCCAGAGCGGGCCACTCGAAGAGAGTGTGTGTGGACGAGAGAAAGAGAGAGAGACGGAGAGATTTTCCAGGGAGAGGAACGACTGCAGACAGCGAAGTTAAAGGAAACAGACTTCTGATGTCCATGTTCAATACTGTGTGTGTCTTAAACAAGCGCAGAGAAAGAGAGAGAGAGAGAGAGAGAGAGAGGTTTTAAAAGATGTTTTGTAATAAAGTGTTTTGAGATTTACAGTAAAATAACCCCAAAATAATATATAAGACAACTAAGACAATAACACAGCAAAAACATAAATAGTCTAGATGAGTAAATAACAAGTAAATAAATAAATAAATTTTGATTTATTATACTAATTTTGAAACTTGAAGAGAAAGTAATCAGATTTCCACATTCAACTTTATGCAAATAAGCTGTGACACAATGTGGCAACCACCAATGAGAATGCAGATGTGATCTGCCGGCTGATGCAGTTGGATAGCTCAGTCAAGGAGGAACGGATCCCAGCGACCAATCACAGTGATCGCAACAAAGAACAATCCAGAGGCGAATTATGATGTTTCCTATCTAACACACCTGAGTATTAGAAAGCATTTATTTTCCATTCAAACCCAATCCTATTTATTTCTGCCTCCCTGTGGAGTTTTTAAAGCGTTTTATTTGTTTGTGCTGTATTGTTGGCAGCGTTGCATTAATAAAAAAAAGAGTAGAGTCCATCCGTTCGACTGCTCACTCTCAGAATGCTGGAAAAACATAATTAGGCGGCTATAAACATGATTAATTATTTTTTCCTCCCCAAACTGCACCTCTGTCAGGAAGCATCATCACGAAAGGAGATGTTTGCTCAGCTATGATGAAGCCCTCCATACACACCACAATACAGGAGAGGCGAAGGGGCCCTCTTCAAAGGCCCCCCGTGAGGCTAGAGGTCAAGGGGCACTTTAGGATTAGGGGGACGTGTCACCTCGCTTTGGGATTTCAATTAACCCTTTCACAGTCCTCTGTAACTCGGGCAACGGATAATCTCTCACGAAAGGATCCTGTGGATTGGGTTTCTCTCTCTGAATTATAAACACCTCACGATAAAACCCGGTTTAGCTTTGTAGCAACGATATGCTAGCGAGCACCAGGGGCCAAAAATGCGAAAGGTCTCGCTCTATAATGCCAAAATGAACCACAAGAGACAACAGTTGAGATCATGAGGTCAGCTATGAGCGATCTAAATCCGCTCCGGCTGCATTAAAGGACGAACATTACCAAGAGAAATCAATACACTTGGTCTTTTAATGAGATATTAATTGAGAGGCTTCTGAAACGCAGAATTTAACACACTCGTCTTTAAACACATGCATTTAGATATTAATATTACATCTATCAATCTATCAGCAGATAGCTTTATCCTTCTATCGATCTGCTGAGACGACTACACAGGACGCTCTAGTATACCATGCGGCATCCTTTTTATTTTGTCTTATTCTTTCTTACGCTTAAAAATGAACCATATGTCTGGTGACTGGTGACCTCTTCAAAGTCTTTTGATCAGAAGCATCTGCTCTGCCTGTGGTCCTCTGAGATGAACACTGTCCCCATGGGTTCCATCACTTTTAGTCTTACTTACACGGCCGGTCTAGAGATCTTGCATTATTTAACCGGCTTTCAGTACACAAACCACAACTGCCCGAGGAAGTGCTTCAGCTGCAGTATCCAAGGAGAGACATCAGCCAAATGAAATGAACCAGACAGTAAATAGTCTATTATTGAGTTCACACGGCTTATTCCATAGAGTGGAATCATGTGACAACGGGTACGCTCTAAAGAGCGAACCATTTTTGTACCTGCAAAGACAACGATGAAAGGGCAAATTGGGCAACTTTCATAAACAGACCTTACATGCATATCTACACAAAAACATGACCCACATTCATTTTATATACACATGCAAAACAAAAAGAAACACACAAAACTATATTATGTTCCTTACAGAGAAACTTCCAAAGTCCATTTCAGCAGAAAGTGGTAAATAAACACATGATTCAAACCAGACCAGATCTGAATACAGCAGCAGAAATTTGGCTCCAAAATGTTGCCGGTCTGCGACTTCCATCACAAGAGACCTACAGCCTTCTATACAACAACACAGGCGAACGAAAAGGGGGAAAAACGCTAAGGCACCAGTTAATAATACCCTTAACAGCTGGTTTGGCATCAGTGAAACCTACCCTACGCTTAAGATAATACATTGCGAGTGGCTTGACAATGCTATCCAGGATCAGTTGTTGGGGCCATAGAAAACTCCACAGAGGGTGGCGGTAAAGCTGTAGTCTGCAAGCAGATGGCAGATAGCATTGATCGGATCCAAGACCTGATAAGGGTGAAGGATAGATGTGCTGCTCTGGAAACAGAAAGAAGAGGTGAGACGAAAGGTTCCCCCTGACCCCCCACCCCAGAAGAGAAGAGTAATCCACACTGCTGATGACATACATTAACAGTCCCAGACGTGTAACTTTATTCTAATAGCGTGTATTGCTAATAATACAACTAACTTATGTCATTTTATTTCACGGTAACAATATATTTCACGGAAACAATCTCTCGTAATAATTCTATATCTTATACCTCATGGTTTTCTTAATTGATTTATTTTTTACAGTTCGTTTAAATAGTAACCATAATTAATATGTAGTAATGAAAATGTACTAAATATATCAAAATAAATTCTGATTTTTTTATATATGACGAAATGGCATACTGTGACAGTACGTACTGAATTTGAATAACTTATCGACCGTCAGAAGTATGTTCTATATAGTATGAGTGGGAGTAGTATGAATAGATTTCAAACATACTGCATACTCAATGTTTTATGGTCATGTGACCCGTATGCTCTTTGACCTGTGACGTTTTAACAACAACCTGTATGTGAGCGTTGATAAAAACAAAATTTAGTCCCGAAAAAATAATTTATTGGCACTTACATTAAAAACTGTAAAGTTTACCGCTTTATTTATCTGATTTACTTTTGAAATTTGACCATTGCTCAGCTCCCGATCCATCCGATCCACACTTAAGAATCTTGGTGGAAGAAGTAGACCATCCGGGTATTTCACCCCTACTGTTTTTTGCATACTAAGGTTTCGGACATACTATTCACAACTCATTTTCGCCTATATAGTATGGAAGTACGCGATTTCAGACGCAGCCTCTGTCTTTAGGTTTGTTTATTTTCACGCTTGCCTAAAACGAGGGTTAGCGGCATGACGCGTCACGTCAAAGAGTACCAGCAGCAAGCATCTCTGTGCGTTTCAAAGCAAAAAGTAAAACTATTTACAGCTTTATAAAGTGATCTGACTTCTGAAATGCGTGAGAAGGAGCTCTATATATACACGTGCAGATCCCTGCATCCCCGCGGTTGAGAGAAAACGCCGGATTGGAGCGGAGAGCGAAACTACAGACGGAAAGAAGGTTAAAAGAATATTTGATTTGTTAATTAGTTATGGGTGGATTAAGTCACATGTTTTTCATCATAACGCCCAATTTGCAGAGCGGCAAGTTAACCACGCCTACTTATTACATTCCGCGGAATACACCGAATAGAAAAATCTCTTTCGGTTGACATTTCATTCGGCAGTAACGGCATATTCCGCCATACCACCCAGCCCAGTGCGCAGGGGTTCAATATGCAGGTCTTTGGGGTCAAGGGGCCGAGCCGAGATCCAAGAACTTAACCAAAGCTCATTTGAGGGCCCTTGACAATCTCATTCACATCGGTATGTGACGTGACAATGAGTTCAAAGGTCGCTCCTGGTATTTCATGGGTAGTTGGAGTAAGTCTTGGGAATTGGATTAAGACACAGCACCGTTAATTCTTTACCAAGAGGAGAACGACTATATACACCCATACACACATCTCAATTACAAACACGTTGTTATCTCTTCCTAAAATAAGCACTACGTAATGCCGGCCAGTGGGTGAATTATAGAGTGCTGACTCGACTTTACTGGAATGAGATGCTCTTAGTCATGGTCAAGGTTCACCGGCCTCCACGGAAAAGCGAATAATCTTACAGATGGCCACATGCGCGGGTAGCAAAACAAGAATTGTGTTTTTTTAAAACAAAATGCATTGCCTTTGTGGCTGCTAAACTGTTCGGATTGGTGTTTTTATCTTGTTGCTATGCAGTTGCTAGGATTTCTGGGTCGTTGCTTACTCGAAAGTCAAAAAAGCCCACCCCCAAGTTTCTATGATATTCTAGAGGTGGCTCAACTCCCACTTTAAATCTAAGGGATTTTTTGCTTGTTTTATCGTCCCCCAGGCAAACAAATCTGTGAGTCTGCTAAGAAAAGTAATATCGCATCTTTCCTCAAGAAGCCCTACAATCTGAAAAATCCCTCATCATGTCCATAGCACAAATGAGTTACAAGCCAAAATTAAATATGTAGGGTTACAGGCTTGTTCACATTCCTAACCCCGAGTGTGAAAAACAGTAATAAAGTAATTTTTCCTCAGTAATACATGCAGTAAATCACTTTGCACAAGTAGGTTAAACTAGAAAGGTGGGAATAAAATATGTGTTTTCCCAAATGTTCTGCATGATCTTTTCTTTTATCATTAAACATAACAGAATAAAGAGCTTGTCATTGCCGTCTTGAAATCACAACCATGTGAGCCGCTCTGATCCCACCACTGAGGCTCCCAGCTGAGACCACCGGTCTGGCGAGGGATAGCAAAGAGCCGCATCTCCTCTGGACAAGGGCCATAACAAACACAACTTGGCCTGACCCTTCTTCAATCGCTAAACCCAGCTCAAGCCAAAACACTATTTTTATACACTCAATAAATCAGGAAAGAAAATGTTAATGAATTGGATGCAACAGCAGTCTTTGGACTAGTGCTAATACACTTAAACACAAGCGAGTGAGCCAACTAACAAGACAGATCAAATATACATGAAGCATAATCCCCATTCCTGTTTATGCCGTAAAGTGCCATGCACACACATTCTCGAAGGCGTAAACATCTGCCTGCTTTTATCACACGAGTATACAAACGCACAAGCACGAAGGAAAGTGAAGGGAGAAACAATTGTATTATCTCTTCCTGTGATCTGATACAGACAGCTTCAAAACCCTTCAGGCCCGACTGCCTTTATTGTGTTAGTGCGATGTCCCCTCAGATTTGAAGTACAGACGGGGCTGATAATGAATTGAAAGAGTAAATTAAATAACTTGTGTTTTATGATAAACTCAATCAAATAGCTATCATTGTGATAGCTTAGGAACCTTAAAAGACAAAATATAAGAGAAACGGTTTGCTGACAGGAAAACGTAACGTGGCAAGGGACTATGCTTTCATGACCGTGTAAATGTGACGTATCACCATTGCGCGCGAGAAATAACGCAAAGGCAACGCGTGGGTACTGTTGCTTTAAAACACACCCAATGCCCACTCACTCACCCGACTGACAGGGCCTCGAGAGGAGGTCGGCACTGACAAGCTCTGAGGTAAGGATGTCATTTATATAAAACATCCGTCAATCACGACAAAGGACAGATCGAGAGTGCGAAAACTAGCGATTCACGGCGATTTTATTGCGTCATTGCGCACTTTGTTTCCCTCAGTGTCACGCAGAGGCGAAGCGCTCGACAGAAAAGGTGGATGTATACTTGACGCCCAAAACGTTGTGAGATTGATGCTCGAACATCACTTCACAACACAAACTCCATTAACTACCGGTGGCAAAGTTATTAGGCGTAATACGAGCACCGCATATGCTGAAACGCTAACTGTACCTTATTTTTCCACAGTTGCATAGAAAAATCTTTCCATTTCACTCTGAGATATAGAGCTGGTTCAATAGGTGACTAAAACAAATATTTGTATTGCCAGAAGTTTCATTTTATATCACTCTAATGAACCGGGGTATCTAGTTATTTGGTCTACTGTATGCAACATAATAAAAGACTTGGACCCTGTGGAGAAAGGCGGAGCGGGAGTCTCGTGCAGATTGGGAGAGCGCGGGAAATCCATACTAAAACTATGCTTCTTACAGTTAAAGAAAGCGATATTGTTGCAAAAAAACATCATTACAACGGTGCTCTTAACATCAAAGTTGAAGGATGATACAGAAAATTGCATTTGATATAAAAGGAACATATTTAACATATTTACATGAAGACCTCTTTGGCTTTTTCCACATATGCAAGTACATTATGGATAAATTACGCGCACTCGCAGTTGTCTGCACTATTTCCCACAGGGACATCTTTCAGCCTATAGTTACGAGTGCTCGGATGCTGACGGAATGGGGTTGGAGCGTGGAAGTTAAACGATCGAATTGCAATACAAGTCAGTTATGAATATTATTTACCAAGCTTTCCAAATAACAGAACGTTTACTTTAAAACGAAACGTATTTAATGCGACACAAAAGCATCATATTCATATGAAAACTCAAAGAGAGTGGCGAAGCCGAGCGAGTTTTTTTTATTTTGCTGTTAAAACCAATATTAAGGACAAACTACGTTACCTCTAAATTTTTAATTAGACCAAAAGACGAACATCTCATGCAAATACTCAACATATACACACAAACCTTATACTGAGACACCTTACACTCACAACCGTCTGTCTCTTCATTAAATACATACATGCTGCAAAAAATATACAATTTGATCTTCATCCAGATCTGCTCGAGCTTTATGTGTTAAGGCAATGCGGATGACACATGTGCGAAATTTTAATTGCCTGTTTATAGGATTACAGCACTAGTGTTTCTTACAGAAAGCTCTAATGTTAGATTTCGCAAGCTGTCTTTTTCCATGTACCCCACCAGTTCTAACCCACATCCAATTTTCCCGAATTCCCAACTGAACAAATCTTGGCGAGATTTTACAGACGGCCAACCCACACAGTTGCAACGAGACTGCAAAACGCAATAGCTAAATAACTGAACAGTTGAGGGGTGTTGGATGGACCCTGTATGATGTTTAAAAATATCCAGCACCCCTCCCTAAACCCGATTTAACCAGAAGGACCGTTTTACCCAAAGTGTGATATGCGGTGCAGGTAGAATGATCTCACCAAGAAATGCGTCGTTCACATCCGATCTTCTTAAAAAGAAAAAGCTTCACACGATCTGGAAAAACGCATCACTACGCAAACCCGCCTGATGCTTGTTTCAGTGCAGCAATTAAAGCACAGCGAGTCCGATCCAAGTAAGTCTGGGAGCCTCCTCTAATAATGCTGCACAATGCAGATATCAGCTTGTGTTTAATGCGTCAGTTAATAGACAGCAAGGTGTCAAAACCGCATACAAAATACCTACAACTCCTTATTTCTTACATTGCGATCACGGATGCATTCGCAAGGCAAACGCAAACAGCGGTAGATCTGGATCGACAGAATTGCAGTGTAGTTGCAGACACGGCGAACTGATCTCAAAATGAATTTTTTCCTAAACCGAACTGCATCCAAAAGTCACACTTGTGCGTAAACATCCGGTGTTACTTACTTGTGCGTTTGATGCCTTGGTTTATTATCCTTGCCATGCGTAAAATCTCAAACTTGCGTACATTTTCTCGGCAGCAATGTGTAAAGCTCCGCTCGCACTTTCCGAGTGTGGAGTCCTAGCACGGCATGAATGAAGAGGAATGCGGTCCGCGCTCCCGGAACGCCAGCCAGCCTCGTTTTGAGTCACCGGGAACGCGCCGCCTGATACATGTTCTCGAGTCACACCTAGGCGGCGACATTGAGCGCGTCTCAGCCAGAAGGTTTATGTGATGAATACAGTGAGTCTGTAGTCTTGAGTACCGGTGCACCACCTGTCGATGCATCTAGGCACATTTATTACAGTCTCTAGACTTTAGTCTGTTTTTGCTTTCATTGCCAGTCGCGCGATAAAGAATATATATGAACTAGCAATTTTTTTAATATGTCGTATTTATAACAAAGCGTTATTTTGTTTATGTGACAATGATGACTGCACCCTGTTTTTACAGGGCGGTAGATTTATGTAAAAATATTAAAACTTGGCATATCATTAAAAAAATTATGAACAATGAACATATTGTTACTTATAAGAATTCTATATGCAATATAGCTTGATGTCAATTAAATTAGAGATTTAATATGGAGGGCTGAAATGTTTCGTTTCGATTACTCAACAGTTTAAAGAATAAATGGAGTTTACGTTTTTTAGTTGAATTTCACAGTGTAATAAAAATCTGTTTATTTTATAACTTGAAGATTGATTTTGCATCAGTTCCATGTTTACTTTAAATGACATGACACAGAGGTCTGGTTCTTGTATAAGTGGAGAAAACTTTATCGTTTTTAATATGTTGTATTTAGAACAAAGCGTTATCTTGTTTATGTGACAATGATGACTGCACCCTGTTTTTACAGGGCGGTAGATTTATGTAAAAATATTAAAACTTGGCATATCATTAAAAAAATTATGAACAATGAACATATTGTTACTTATAAGAATTCTATATGCAATATAGCTTGATGTCAATTAAATTAGAGATTTAATATGGAGGGCTGAAATGTTTCGTTTCGATTACTCAACAGTTTAAAGAATAAATGGAGTTTACGTTTTTTAGTTGAATTTCACAGTGTAATAAAAATCTGTTTATTTTATAACTTGAAGATTGATTTTGCATCAGTTCCATGTTTCCTTTAAATGACATGACACAGAGGTCTGGTTCTTGTATAAGTGGAGAAAACTTTATCGTTTTTAATATGTTGTATTTAGAACAAAGCGTTATCTTGTTTATGTGACAATGATGACGGCACACTGTTTTTACAGAGCAATAGATAAACGTCAAAATATTTTGCATATCATTAAATGAAGTATAATATATACAAAATTATGAACAAATAACATATTTTTTCATTAATGTAACTTATAAGAATTATATATGTTATTTCAACTTGACTATTTTTGAGTGAGTTCAATGATATCTAAACTTGAGATTTAATTCAGAGGGTTGAAATGATTCGATTACTCAACAATTTATAGAATAAACTGAATTTAGGTTTTTTAGTTGAAATAGGTGAATTTCACAGTGTAATAAAAATCTATTTGTTTTATAACATGAAGATTGATGTTGGATCAGTCCCATGTTTACTTTAATGACATCACACTGAGGTCTGGTTCTTGTATAAACGGAGAACACATTCTCGTGTCAGAATGTTTTGACCACCCCCTGAGCCTAACACTTCATATTTCTTTTGCACACCTTCTGCAGAATGAAAGCTTTTTTGATAAACACTGTAAATTTTAGATCAAACATAGTCTGGATGCACAAACAAGGTTGTCAGAAACAGTCAAAACGCAGACAAAAATAAACTTCAGGCGACATTTTACCCTAACCTTTAAAACACTGCTTTGTTCAGTTGTTGTACAGTTCTTCACTGCTATGAGGCTTTTTGGTACATTGTATTGTTTTGGTACAGCTTGGCTGCTGGCTTTACTGGGCTTTAGCTTTTGGTTGTTTACAACTAGAACACCATTGCTTATTTTGTCCTGGAAGATGTTTTACCGCCAAATAAGTGTGATTTCAAGCAGGAGAATAATGTGTTTTGACAATATAATGCAGCATTGAGCGTTTCTCAAGCTTTAAGCGTTGTTCAGCAGTGATTCATAAACCTCTGAAGCACACACGGTATTTTTTGTGCATAAACAATCGAAGGAAAATAAAAATGACAGATTTCTTAAGCACATTGAGATGCTCTGGTTTACAATAATCTGTTGGTTTACTTTAAGGTATGAAACATGAAGTTTGTTGCTGTTGTTTGGTGAAAAGCTTATCAATCTGGGGTCTGTCTGCTAGAAAACGACTACAAAACTGTGAGTAGAGCAGAACTGTTGTGTTTTTGTACTGCATTCTTGTGCAAGTTTCAGAAAGTGAACACGGTGCACTTTAAAATTGGGTTTCAAATCTTTCATTTGTTATAGAATACATATACGTGTCTCCCTTTATAGTTCCAGGTGTGGCCAAATATTATAAAATAAGATTATAGCTGTATCTTTCTTTTTATTTGGACTTGAAATAGTAACGTGCATGGAATTATCAGTCTTGCTTTAAGACAACTGACAACAAAGTCTTCATACATTTTCTTCTTACTTCTCATATCCACGGTCATCTGTAAAGCCTTCCATACATCATTTGAATAATTCACCACATTTTTGCACATCAGTCGAGTGTGTAACTTTCAACTAGCCTACGTCACAAAAGTATAATTTTACATGCAAGTCAGACAGTGTCTGAATAGGTAGTTTATGGCCAGAATAAACTATAGCACGCACCAGACTTTTTACCGATAATAAAATGTCTGGTTTGAGAGAGTAATACGACGCAAAATAGATATCAAGCCGTGCCACTCAAAACTCTCTAGAAATCATCAACTCGTTCACGAGCACACTGAGAAAATGATTGAAAATGAAGGACTCCGACCGACAGCAGCTATCAACGCGTTCAACAAGCGATATGTAGTTTTATTTGCAATATCAGTGCGGAGAGTTCCAACAGGTGCTGGTCAGGTGTCAGGTGCTTCCATGGACAGGTGTTCTGGGATGACTCCGGTCGTTCAGAGTCTTGCATCGTAACAACAAAGTGCTCTGAATAAAAGTGTGCCACTCCTGCCTAGGGATGGTTGCAAGGTCATTGGTTGTCTGACTGAGATTGATTAGAATACGTTTCCCTGCACCTAATTTGGTGAAGCAGGTGGTAACTGCAGAGATATTAGTAATTTTTTCCTCCATGTCCCTCATAGGCTTCGACCACCGTCGGTACCTAAATCCATTCTTTTACTAATGAATGCAAAAACACTCCCACTTCCCAGAGAACATATTCATATATCTGTGCATGTCCAGAATGTGGTCTCTAACATTACTTCCCCGGACAAATATTCAAAACCTTTTAGAGGAACATGAACAGGAAAACATGGGTGCCCGCTGTGATGACTGTTGCTTTTACAAACCCCCAGCTGTATGTTGCCGCCCGCCTCCGGTATCACGTCCAACAGTTAAGGCCGCACATTTTCTCACAGGACACCGTTCCGCCAAGAAGCGAGGATTCCTCTCTGCTCACGGGGCTCACGGCGTATCTCTCCCGGCCAGCAGCGCCTTGATGTCAGCCGTGCATCTCTTCTGCATCCACCGCAACACCCAATCATAATTAAAATCTTGTGTGGAAGCGGGAGCAAGGGAAGCTAATTAGGGACAAACACTTTCTTTTTCTCTGGCACGAATCAAAAAGAGAAAAGAGCACTGACTGCTTCTGCACCCCTGTGATGTGTGGCTGGGGCATGGGGGGGTGCGGAGCAAGTAGGAGGAAGCGTCAGAAACAGAGTGCAGTTTTTCTCTTATATTCTGGAACGCTTTTTTTGATCATGTGCAGGATCACAGACACGGTTTGCTTCTGTGCACACGCTGCAGTTCTATGTGAATTATGTCTGTCTAACTCGCTAAATGATCGGAGTGTGGACGGTAAAGAGTAGCGAGCGAAGAACTGTGGGTGTGGGACGCTGTCTGCATCCAGAAATAAACTTCATTTTGTTCTTCCCTGACTGGGTAATTAGGCGTTGGACTACGTGTGTGTGTGTTGTGTATACTGTATATGTGGCTTTGATTTGTCTAGTGCACATCAGATTATGATAGACAGATTTTAAAAATGTTTCCTGATGAGTTTTATGTATTAGTAAAAAAAAAATGTAGTCATCGTTTACATTTATTTACATTTATGCATTTAGCAGATGCTTTTATCCAAAGGGACTTATAAGTTGGAGAGCATATAAACATTTTGTCAACACGCATAATTAAAAAAAATGATGTTGTCCATCTATACATATGCCAAACACAAACACAACACATAAACATCATTTAATATACAGGCACAGAAAAATAATGAAGAAATCACTCCATTTTTCCCTTTAATTTGAATTTATGTATATATTGTGGCAATTTCAGTCTAGTGTCTGTTGAATTTCAACAAAAACAAACCCAACAGCGATGTAAGAATACAAGTTAAACATTCTTAAATACACGTTAAACATTAGTAACTTGAATAAGAACTTGTTTTCTTGCGATATTCAGGCTCTTCAAACATTGCATCTCATTTGTTATTTTGACCAGTTTGTCCCCTTTGACATGTTCTGCAAATGATTGTAGTTAACAATATTTTCATTTAGAGATTTTGTCACCAGTCCAAAAAAAAAGTAACAAATATGATTATTTTACTCAAACACTTCACTATAAATAGGCATATTAATACGGGCCTTTTGGTCCAGGCTATATGTATAGGATCTTATTATCTAGTATCTTAGTATATGTTTGTATTTACGTACACACTAATATGTGTAAAAACACTAACATACTCGATCTTGATATCTATAAAGACAATTCTAATTCTATGTACTTCAAACTAATTTTTCAACATTTCTTGCTGTTCACGTAAAAGTCAATAATATTGATACTGACTCTGGGAATACAGCATGAAATGGAACTAGAAGACATATCGATGATGTTACAATAATATGTGATGATGTAAAGTATCAAATTTGGACGGTCAGCAAATACACCAAATTACCTCTCTTTGCAATAAGATCATGCAGGAACTCTTCACACGATTCAGCCCTTGTAACCTCAGCACTCATGCGCTAACACAGCCGACAGTCTCAGATAATACTTTGTAGCTTCTCATCTTTTTGTATAAACACCAGCAATTTCATAATTGTATTTAAACACAGAATAAGACTAGATACGCTTCTGCCTATCGTAATTGCTTGCCCATTCCTGCCCTTGGAATTGGACAGTGCATTATCCCAATGTCACATCCTTAGTTTTAATTGCCTTTCACGGTATGCGTTACGTGCATGGTCTTCTCAACTAAACATCGCACCCTACATCGGCTCGCCTGGCTGCCGATTATGTTACGTATTGTAGTCGAACATCCCTAGACACCAATTACTTTCTCATATCAGACCGATCATTAGTCTCGACCAAAGTCAAAGACCAAAGTCTGACACGGTTAGCTTAAAAGGGGTCTTTCTCTCTTTGTTTCATCGCTCCCTCCTCATTTCTCCCCCGTGCTCTTTCATGTGCCAGACCCTGATCATTTATTTGCGATTCATCACCGGAGCGTTCCTACTGTCTCCAGAAGCCGGCAAGCAAGAATGGCCAACGCTTCCTGTTTCCTTCAGCCATCTATCGCAGAAACGCATGCCATCTCACTGTCGCCACGGCAGCACTTCCCGACACCGGTCCCCTCGGCAACAGCCTTGTACTGGTTTCTGACGAACAGAAATGAATTATTGAGTTGTGACAGATACATTGTTATGCTATAATACAGAGAGAAAGAGCGCTGGATGCATGAAGAATAATAACGGTTTAAGACGCACATACATACCAACACATCATCTATCAAATTCGGCGTGCCGGCGGCTGTCAAACATTATAAGAACATCCTGAAAATGTATTTGCCGATATAAAATGGTAGAAAGTGACATTAGATCAAGATTATTGATTGACTAAGCGGGAAAAAATGCTGCGTTTCATATATTTTAGGGTAGATGTTTCTTTAAAAAAGGAGAACTGAACCTCATATATATTACGAAATCTTTTCCTAGCAAGCTGCCAGAACTTTCAACTTCCTGGCAGTGCATCCCATACCTGTGACATCCCTTTGCTCTCTGCCAGTCGGTGACAAAGGACTCCTTCTGAAAAGACTACTGTAAAACAAGATAAGAGGAGGTGTCCATGTTATCAATTCCAGCATGCATCAGTGCTGGTGTAAATGAGTGAGGAGAAAAGAGGGCTAGCAGAGCCCTCAGGGAGCACACATCCCTGAAAGCTAGAGAGAGAGAGGAGGAGACAGGAAGAGTAAGAAAGGCTAAGAGGAAGAGAGAGTGTGTGTGTCCCATTGCCTGTCACATCCCATGACTTTCTTTGTCCTTGCAGTGGTATGTTGTTATTTCTGGAACCATATCTAACGAGAATTATTGCCATGTGTTAGGAGGGGTGAAAGAGAAATTTGACATGGAGCCTGTGATAGGTGGCGGGAACCAATGAGAGAGCTGCTCATTCTCCAGTTGAGCTGCACATTGAAATATTGTTGATAAATGTAAACTGCTTAATTTCGAAGGTGTGTTATGTTTAGACAACAGTATAGGAATTTGATTTCCCATAGCTTACATTGTGAAGTACTCAAGTGCTTTCATCAAGGACAAGGTTGTGATAGTTACTCGATGACTCTTAGAGCCACAATATGGAATATTTGGACCGCTAGATGGTGCCCTTCCGAAACAACAACAAAAGGCGAAGCTAAATGACGTTATGTAGGAGAGTGGGACTATGTGACATGTCGTTTTCACCAGCCAGAGGCGTGTGGATATCGGCCATCTTGTTCACGGACGAGGTAATGAATGAATTTTAGTTTATGTCATCGTAATTAATTAGATGCAAAAAACGTGTAGTGTAATGCTACGATATCCTGCGATTGATATTGAGCTTTGTCAATTGATTTGGTAGCATAATGCTACAGAGATTTACCTGTTTAAAACAGTCATACAGTCGTCGTTTATAAAGTAAATTTGAACGAAACCAAAGTATTTACAAGTAACGTTTCCGGCTATATATTTTTGTGCGACATATACTGTATTTCATAGGGTAACTGCATTCATAACTATTCATAAATATTAATGCTTGTTTTATTTCTTCATTTGTCCATAAACCTGCCTGCCATATTTGGCCTATGTTACTTTTTTAGGTATAATAACAGAACAACAGATGCTGCGTCCCAGATGCTGTTTAACCACTTGCGCATTTGCGTGTTGCGATAGTTTCTACAACCGGAAACTGAGGGTCGTGCGGAGCAGCGGATATTAAGTTAATGATATGCGACAAATACAAGGCAGACAAGGGACGGCCATTATTTAAAATATAAATTTCTCTGGATTAGCACATTCTTGGGAACATTTGGGATAATGTATGTACACAACTGCATGAAATATAACACACTGTGCGCGTGATTTTTGGATATTTCATAACAAAGTTATTCCTTATTGTGGCTTTAATATCACAAACGGTTGTCATCTACAAAGACAACAAAGTGGAAAATCAGAAATTCAAACATTTCCTTCCAAGATTTTTAGAAAGAACATCTCAAAGTTAATACTCAAATGAAACAACTAAAATGTGTCTGAAATAGTGTAGTGAAAAAGAATCCATTTCTGTCAAGAAGTGTCAAGAAGACATTTGTTTACTCATCTTAAAGTGATAGTTCACTCAAAAATGATAACTCTGTCATCATTTGCTCACCCTCTTGTCGTTTCAAACCTGTATGACGTCTGAAGAACACAAAACAATATATTGTGAAGAATGTTGGTAGCGGAACAACAGCAGTACCCATTGACTTGCTTTGGTTTTGTGTCCACACAAAAGAAATCAATGGGTTCAGCCATTGTTCGGTCACCAACATTCTTCAAAATGTCTTCTTTTGTGTTCTGCAGAAAAAAGAAAGCCATACAGGTTTAAAATGATAAGATCGGGAATAAATGATGACATAATTTTCATTTTTGGGTGAATGATCCCTTTAAAGGCTACTTTACATGTACATGCAAAGCATCAAAGATTTTTACGATGAAATGAATATTTTTTATTTTTACACACATGACGGCAATATACAGCTGACTGGTCCACACGTACTATTTGCCAGCTTCATATATGTGTGTGCGTCTTAGAGATAAACTGGGGAGTGGATCAAGATGCTGATTTGATGGAAGGCTTCAGTCATGTGGAGCAGCCCCCTCTCTTCCCTCAGCACCATACAGCTCTGAAAACTGACGTGGATGTGCACGGTCGCACGATTTACTTGGTGCGCTGACGGTTATCTAAATGCAAAGCGATGGCGTAATGGCACTCGTAGCTTCATGTGAACGGTCAGAGAGGGCGTGCTCCTCTTAACCCTCACAGGAGACCCCACAGCAAGGCATTAGATCAACCAAATGTAGCAGAAATGATATGCTGGGACGAAATATGGGGATTATGGCCTGTCAAAGTTGAGAGGGGGGTGATAGACAGAATGGGATGAGGGGAGAAGAAACTGACAGTTCATCATGTATTCGATGATGAGAATAGGACAGGAGGAAAAAATCTGGTTCACCATCAACATGAATGCATGAAGATATGATTAAATATATTGCAATCCTAATAAATAATTGAACAATGTAGTGTTTAATAATACAATATAATGAGAAAATAGAAGACTTTTATTTGTTCAGCTGTATTCTAGTGATTTATTTTTAAATATGTTCATCATAATCACACACTTGTGTCATTCAAAACCCCGTATGACTTTCTTTAATAACACACAAGGCATTCATTAAATGAAAACAAGGCGGCGTAAAAATATGTCTTCTTATGTGTACCACGTCAGAAGGAAAGTCGTATGGTTTTGGAATGCAAAGAGGGTGAATACAACAGAATTGTAATTTTCGGCTGATCTAACCCCTCGGGTCTATTTCGACAGAGAAAAACTGCGAGAATAAGAGCGTTTCAACTCTGTGCGTCCTTAACAAGGCTGGGCTTCTCTGTGCGCATCTGATTTAAGAAATTGCATCACGCAAATTGATTTTGCATTAAGAAGTCTTGGTTAATTCATTGCTAGGAGCCGCAGAGCGTCCACAAAGTGAGCGCAGTTCGATTCGCCGCATGTGTGTGAAGTCAGAGATCTGGACACAGTGCTGCATAGCTTGAGGGTGTTTTTGAGATGTGCAACACCAGCTCCAGATCCTAAAATCAAACGATCGGCGAGCATTTCTGAAGTGAGAGAGGAAATTAAATCCGTCATTGTACTGTATGTCACTGTTTCCTAAGATCCACATACAGATGAACAAACAAGATGAAGCAAACAAGAACGCAACAGGCCGACTAGTCACAGAACAAAGATTCGCGATTTACCACCATTGTGTGGCGTATTTCAGAGCGTAGCAAATAAGAAATTAAATTAACTCGATATTGAATAAAAATGAAGGCTGTCAAACGATTAATCGCGATTAATCGCATCCAAAATAAAGGTTTGTGTTTCACAATATACAGTATATCTGTGTACTGTGCATTTTAATTTTGTATTTATAAACACAAAACATATACAGACTTGTCTTTATATTAAGGAAATATTTAAATGCGTTAATTTATATTTACCAATAATTGAAATTATAAGTAAATGTTTATTAATTGTTATATTTAATATTTTTCTTATTTAAGAGTTTGATAAATACAAAATTAATAAGCACAGTACACCGACATATATAACGTAAACACAAACTTTTATTCTGGATGCGTTTAATCACGATTAATCATTTGACAGCCCTAATAAAAATAGTAATTTTTAAGTATGCATGACTAACACACATGGCTGAATGGAAAGAGCTTTAATTTACAACTAAGTGTGTATTTATTGGCTGATGTGTGTTGTGTCTGTTGAAGTGCCATCTGTATGACTCGGCAAAGATCAGGCAGCATCTCTCTCTCTCGTTCTCGTTCTCCATGGCCTGTGAAGCATTTCAGTTTGCAGAAAGCCACATAAGGCCCCTTATTAACACCCATCTTCCGCTTCCCAACACATCAGCTCCCAAACGAGGTGTGCCACACCGTAGACGTTCCCGTAATTCATCTTCCCAAGTTCCTCTCTCACATGTTGTCTCTTGCTCTCCTTTTTCCTTGACACTCCGCCACTCCCCCATAACCCCTTCCCCATCCCAACTGACGTGTGCTTTCATTTTGTCTGGTCATTAACTACTTCCTCTTATCTTGTATTTTATCGGGTCACGGCACGCATGCCTCACTCCCACTTTCATTTCGCTCTCTCTGACTTGCGCCCACTCAACACCTTCCATTTTCTTCCTTTTTCTTGTTGTTTTATAGGGACAGAGAAAAGACAAGGTTACAGCCACAAAGGCTGTGCGGTTTGTGCACCTCGCTCCCAATGACTAATGCACGAGCGGCCGCCCACAGAGAATCGGCGTAGATGAGAGCGCCGCTCCACTTTAACAGCATGTCACGTGTTTGAAGAGGTAAGGTTGTGTAACGGATGCTTCGCTGGGATGTGATGGTGTCTGTCTAGGGTTTTAGAGCCGTAGTGCTCGAGGGGTGAGCAGTGGCTTGTGTCTGTTAGCATTTCGCTTCACTCTGCACGTTAGCCTCACTCGACTTCATGTCCAGAACCAATCAAAGCAGACCTGAAGTTGTGGGGAAAAAAACATTCATTATAGATGGCAATCAATCTTGTATTATGCATAGTGCGTTAAAAGAAAGATTTATGTATTCATTGAATTTTGTGTATTTTGAGGAGGAAGGCAAGAGGAAAGTTTTAATTGTGACGTAATTGAGTTCTCAGAAATGTTTCTGTGAAGTATTACTTGAAGTAATTGAGTTCTCAGTTATGTTTCTGTGTCAAATGTTACTTTTAAAAACTTTACCGTTCAAACGTATCAAATGATCTTAAAAATGGTTGAATCTGAAGGCGTGTGTTTCAATGTTTGAAATGACTTTTGTAGACATACCTGTATCATTTTCTTTTATCAGAATACTTAAATTATTTTTACAATGTGTTTTTGGAATGGATTACTTGGAGAAAATAATGAATAAAAACTTCATTTATTTTGGATGCCTTTAAGCCCGATTCACATTTTGCGTCTTTTCCACACGCATATTCGTTATTTCAAATGTAGACACAGGGCAGGCGTGCGCAAATAGAGGCCGACACGGTCACGACGCTCATGCGGTGTTGCATTGGCGCCGTATCAAGATGGAAATAGTTTCACTTTTCGGAGTGCTGCGCGCACACCATGGGTCATTTGAAGAGAGAAAGAACCGCGGCTCGTGTTTTCCGCTCGGTTTTAGACACGAAAAGTGAATCGGGCCTAAGTCGCAACATAATTCTCACAGTTACAATTGTGTTTTTTCATGGTTTTGATAAGTTTACTATTATTCTAAAATGTGGGAAAAATATAAACATGATCATAAACTTCTGACCAGTGTATATACAGTATAACATTAAATTAAATTAATTACACTTACTGGAAGGATAAAAAGGATGGAATTCTTATACAAAAAATGGTGTTGGATTGCTTACTGAAGGCAGGTTTTAAAGTTGCATGCCATCACAAGAAACCCGAGGTTCCTTATGCCTCAACACTGACTTCTCTGAGCCACAGGACGCCATATCTGGGGACATAAATGAATCATGATTGAATGAATGACATGTGGCACAGATTTAAAGATCTCAAGAGCAAAAAGTCTAGTTCGGTCGAGACTGGAACATTGACGAACATTGGAGGCTTCCTGGCTGGTGACTGACAGGGCAATCATATTCATTTCACATCCGCAAGCAATGCCTCGCTGGGTGCTATTAATTGAAACGCAATTGCTGGAGAGAAAATGAGTCGGAAAGAGAGAACTGCTCCTATCAAGTCCACATCACAGCAATTAAACCAAATCCTGCCAGCGTCTGCGCATGACTGATACGAACGGCGGCTCGTCTCGACAAGAAAAAGACACAAAGTATACTATAGGAATCTGAATGAATGAGCAAAAAGAAGCTATTCATTTGAGCTTTGATTTCACGGCTGCGCTCGGAAATGGCTCGCAGTTCCAAACCGTGCAATCACGAACGGCGTATGCACAATTGCTGGCTGTCAACTCAGTGCAGGTTTATATGCCCGCGCAGTTCCCCGAGAGACCATGAGCTAGAACAATACAGAAAGAGTTCATTAGCAACGTGATTGAAAGCCACCGTAGCGACGGACAAAACTCACTGTCCACTCCCTACATCAAGAGGCTCTCCGGATGGGCTGAGCATGGAGGCGACCCCTGCTAGAGAGCAAGTCTGCGCCTATCTCCTCACGGTTCATCTGAGACCAGAAAAATTTGCCAACAATCCACACATGCATAATGCATAGTGACTGCAGCACACACCCTCAGAGAACCCTCTGCTGCCATTCATGCAGGAGGACAGGTAATTCATGCTTACTGCGTCTACGGAAATACAGTATATTGCTGTTGTCGAGGCTATGTGTTTGTGAGTCTCTGGAGACGACATTTCTCAAATCCTAGTAAGTGTAGCTCGTGTCGGCCTCATTCAAGGTTTCGATTGCGTTTGTTCTGCATAAGATGAATTGAGCTCTGCGTGTTGCGATTTATTTTTTTAAAGGCTTATTCACACAGATCCAACATTGGATATTGGAATGAATAAAATATTGTTGTGCATTAAAGCACTCCGTTACCTTTCAAAGAGCAAAAACGAAATAATAGTGACGTCAACCGTTTACATGACAACGTTGTGAAATATAGGCTTGCTTCACATGTCTTCTTCAAACAGCAAATGCATAAATGTCATCAACATCATTAAAACGCAGCGGGAATAAAACACTACATGTAGACTACTTAAAGGTGGGGTGGATGATTTGGAAAGGTGCTAATTTTGGCCAGCTAGCATTGAAATTATAATCCCACCCTTTATGCGATTTGCCGTCCAAAGCGATGCCTCCTACAAACACATGAATGTATTTCGTAAATCCACATACAGAACGCCACCTTTTTAAAAAATGGGCTTCTGTTTTGTAGATTTACTTACTGTCGGTTCCCCAGGAAAGTTTGATTGTACACATGACCAGTCACATAGTTCGGCCAGAATGTTTTGATTGGGAAAACGTTTTTTGGTCCTATGCCTTTCACAGGTGATATGAAATTATTAAAATATTATTTGACCACTATATTTCTTGATTGCTATCAGGATGTAAAGAGATTTCCAACCAACATGGCAAAAACTAATTCTGTACAGGATCACCCACCCTGCCTTTAAAGAGGCGGTAATTGCAGTTAAAATATTAAAGGAATAGTTCACCCCAAAATTAAAATTCTGTTCTTCATTTCAAACCTGTATGACTTTCTTTCTTCTGCAGAACACAAGAAGGTATTTTGTAGAATGTTGGTACCAAACAACAGCGCAACCCATTCAGATCTATGGACACAAAACCAATGCAAGTGAATGTTCAGTTTTTCAGTTACCAAAATTCTTCAAAATATCCTATTTTGGTTCTTCAAAGGAAAGAAAGTCATACACGTTTGAAATGACAAGAGGGTGAGGGTAAAATGTTCATTTTTGGGTGAACTCAATTTCAAAATGTATATGTTTGTTGTTTTTCACAGTGTGCAAGTTTGTTGGCGCAGTGTGAACACGACAGTTCCCAACATTCTAAATCCAATATATAATCTCGCTGGCATTTGTCGGATCAGTGTGAATTAGCCTTTACGCAACAATACACAGATGGCTGTCTGTCTGCTAGAGAATAATGCCTTCTTTAAGATGTTACGTGACATAAGACAGTAAACCAGTTTGGTTGCCTGTCAGTAGAACCTTTAAAAACATATTTTGGTAGAAAGGAGTCAAATCATAAAGCAAGTATATTTTACATATCGTCGTCCTACCAAAACCTCAGATGTCCAAATTCGCGTTTTTCCAGAAAACTGAAAAAAAAAATGATACTGTGTTGTCGTACTTTTTATTGCATTGAAATTTGTAAAACCCAGCAACAAACATAAAGGTTGACTAATAAAGAATGATTTATGGCAAAAAACACAAAATATGGAGATGCAAGGTTTCAGAAGGACACCAGCTATATAAAACATGTCTATGAAATAAGCCCGAGGGTGGAATCTGCTGGATCGATGAAAATCTTTGCATGCAGGACTTCAGGTCTGTTTCTCAAACCAGCTCGACGACTGAACGATTCAGAGAAAGCCAGACTTGAGTGGCAGTGGCTGGACTTTTCTGAATAAGTGCTAGTTCTTTATTAAGAAGAAACATATGTAGTGTCGGTGCACCCATGTGTGAAATTCAATTCTTATCCTGAAATGGCGTTTTTAATAGAGCAGCACTATCACAGAGGAATCAGCTCGGCTTTGCTCTGCAGTGTAGCACAGAGCGCTCAGAGAGCCATTGGACTGTTCCTCACGCTCCTTTAAACCCTTCTAAGTCAAATCCTACTAATAAGTCTGCGGTTTTACCAGAAATTGTTGAATTCGGATTTGCAAAGGCACCTGTGCTGGCAGAATGAAATGTTTGCCAATGTATCTCTGTGAATTCATGTACAGCAAAAATAATGTTGAGCATGTAGGCGGATTTTATTTATCTTTTAACTGCCGCCTTGTTATTTTCAGAGTAATTGGATATCCTAATTTATATTTAACATGGCCTTATATATAATATATACAGCAGCAGTGCTTTAAGGCTGATGGGTTTAAAGATGTACAGCTGAATTTAAATTTAAAGATGTCTTACGGCTAAAACTAAATAAAGCACCACTACATAAATATATAATATATATATATATATGCATATAACTCTTATATCTATATATACACGTATATACCTGCATAAATATATACATACAATTAAGAAACGCTCTAGTTAACCTCACTAGTCGTCCAACAACTAGTCTACTACTGTCCATCCCTACCAAATAGCAAAAATGCATGTTTGAATGTAACATACGTGGCAATCTTTCAAAATGAATGCCAAGAATTTATCCTTTCACATTCTCCAGACTGACAATCCCATAGTGTTCACGTGAGGATGTGCTGCATCTTGCTGGACGGAGAAAAAGGAAGAAAATTCTGTCCTAGACTCCTGACAACTCTGCCCTTTTTCCACTGGAGGAGGAAGAGGAGTACGGCAAACAGGAGATGACAGGAATCTGAAAAGCCTGTATTTATTATTTATTCTCTGTATCTGCTGATGTGGGTCATGGCCGGCAGAGAAAAAGTGAGAAACAGAAAAACAAGAAAGACTGAAAAACACACTATAGATCCAGAAACAGGTTTGTCCCGTAGGCTAAGCAGGCAAACCGTGTTAGCTTTATCAAGTTCACCCTAAAACAAGGCGAATGGTAAAGTGACCCGGACTTTAAGGACACCATCTGTGTGTAGCACGCTCGTCTTTAATACACTCAAAGTGCTGATGGCGCAGTGTGAGAGGAAGAGAGTCTGATCAATAGGACAGATAGAGCCGGACAGCTAATAAACAGTAAAGCCCAGGAGAATGAGGGCATGAAGAAAAGATCATTTGATTTGGTTGAGGGAAACGTTTATTTAAATGAGACTGAACTCTGACCGGCTATGAACGGCATGTTATGGCTAAAGGTGATAGACAGTGTTGGGATAATTGGATTACGTCGCACCGTCTCCTAACCGGCCACGACAAAGTGTCCAAAGCTTTCTCTTCAATGTTAATCTGAGTGTCCGTCTCACGACAGGGACAAATGGCAGGACTTTTAGTCTGTCACTTAGTTTCGATTTAAGCAGCGTTACAGCGGGTAGCCCCACCCAGAAAAAACTCATTGGTCCAAAGTTCCACTTCCTGTGTACATTTAACACGACATACAGTATATATATTCTACCGACAGCAAAAAGTGATGTCATCCAAGAAAGTGTCAAGTTCAGTGGGGACAGACAAACACATTAGTGTGATGCACCTGTGAAGACACAAATATGTGCTGTCGTGATCATTCACTTACAACATTTTTGATGTAGGTGCAGTATATAGATAAATTATTTATGAATGTGTAAATATATAAGAACAAAAGCTTATTGTTTGAATCAAACTGTTGTCTGAATGCTTCTGATTTGAGACCTGTAATACATGAGGCTATAAAGACATTTTGGGGGGCTTGCTCTGGAAGAACATTTATAATTCGTTTATTTATGGTCGCGTCCGGTCACGTCCGGTGTAGACTCAATGTAAGACGAGGAAGAGCATTCAAAGACCAATGGAAGTCTTATGAAAATGCTGCAGATTTCTTTTGTTTTCATTTTTGATGGTTTGCGTAACTGATTGATTTCCACCATGTTCTCAGTTGTTGTAGTCCAAGCCTTGTTTTTATGATTATTTGCAGTGTAATCATAAAATTTGTCCATTTAAGTTCATTTGGCATGATCAGCAAAGAAAAGCTGGGTTTTAGCGTTTAGTGGTTCAGTTTATTACGTTTTCTACAATTTAGACTGTCTCACTAAATTATTTTATGCAACGGTCTTTCTTCACCGACTTTAGTTAGTCAACTAATTCATAGACGCTGTCTAAAAACTATGTCTATGTTTATGCAACCGGCCCCTGATCTCAAGGGAGTTCTTGAATATTTTACAAGGTGGACTTCCTACGATGTAAAAAATCTAAATTTTTTAGAAACAAGCTATACTGAAGCCTCTTACCGAACCATCGCTGGCATGAAAGCGCTACAAATCGTACAAATAAGATATAAATTGGACACTGCGTAAAATAGTTATGAATTCCTGTGAGATTGTGTTGACTATTACTGAGTTTATGTTTGGTGCCACAATGTCCATAAACATGAGAGAGCATAAAAAAATCTCAGTCCAGAGATGAGAGCAGACAAGCGCCGCTAAAAACTCCTGCCTTCAGACCTTGTCAAAACCCTTCAGAATGACAAAGATGGAAATGAACTTCCCGATGGAGACAGGCCTCACACCAGACGGCTCGGCTCTGCTGTGTTCCCCGCACAACCTGGTGTGAACTTGTTACAGATGAGGTGAAGGATTAAAGCCAGCGAGTTCCCTTCTGGAGGATTGAGACCCGGTAGCCTCAGTCTGCCTGATTTTGTGATTGGATGAGCCGGGGGTAATCTCAGCTGATTGGTTAAAGCCAGGGATTGGTGTCAAAATGGAGGGATGATTTAGAGTCTGGGTACAGACTCAGTGTGTAACCGGAATATGTCAGAGTGACATAAGACCGATAATGATGGACAATATGACCAGCGTTATACTGAGGAAGAGAGAATTGGTTTTCTAATACGAGCCAGACGGTAGTGACAGAGTCTCTCTCGTAGGATAGCCACACCCACAAGAAAATCTCATTGGTCTAAAATACTGTTTTGCATATCTGTCTGCTGTGCCAGTGATTGTGTGGCATCACAATAATATAACACATTATCATTTTATTTGGTTGTGTTTATAATGTTAAGATTTAATATATAAAATTACGATAAATTCCATAAATAAATTCTAAAGACAAAAGTATTCTAGATTTGGGAGTGAGCCCCTGCCATGGACCACAAAAAGTCATTACTAAGCAACCCATCAGAACATCCTAACAACCACCTGGCTACAAGTAAGCAACTACCCAGAACACCATAGCAACAGAATAAGCAATTACATGGCAACCATAAACACCTCGGTAGAATCGTCAGGGCAAACCGAAAGAAAGAAATAATAATAGTTAAATATTAATATTTATTCAAAATAAATGCTTAATATTTTTTATATTAATTCACAATGAGATTGATAAAAAGCAAATGGATACTTTGATATTTCTGCAAAGAAAAAGAACCAGAAATATCACACATCTCCATTAGAGGTTTAAGAATTATTTAAAATTTCAATATGAACTGAAAATAAATTCATTCTATTACCTACAGTCTACATTCATTTTTTCACTTTACATATTCAAACAATTGTCCTGTGTGTTTCTATTTTAATTCAGGAGAAACATCTGAGAATAAGTTGACACGTAAAACCACAACTGGGAATTCCATCAAATCTCCGAGCAACAAAATATTCCTGGGAAAAGCGTCCCTCACATTTACATTCGAAAAGAAAAAATTCTGGCCTAGTCTGCAATTTGCAAAGCTACTGCTGAACGGCACTTATTGAGCTAATGAGCTGCACCTTATCTGTCCGTCGCTTCATCTGGTACTAATGTAAAAAAAGATGAACAGGTTAACGGTTAACAGCTTGACAACAGTTTGTGCTTAAATACCAGGCCGCACAAACACACAAACGAATCGAGAAACTCGGCGTGCGGAAAAGAAAAAAACGAAAAGGCACGGGACACCAAGCCAATGAAATCATTGCTGTCGGCTGTTATGTCCTGGCAGTCATGTCAACCTGTCAAACTGATGATTTAACTCATCCACTTCCTGCGTGTGCGAACATACCCACAATTCCCTACAGTGGTGTCTGAAAACTCGCCGCCTGCCTGTCAAACCAAATCCAATCTCCTCATTCCAGAACGGTACAGTTGGGGTAGAAAAAAGCACTTAATCCATTTACTGCAGTGTAACAGCATCTCATCCATCAGGTCCTGGCTGCCAATGGGAAGACTGCACCAATCCCAAGCCAGATTGAGGAAAAAGAGCAAGAGAGAAACCGAGAGATCCATCTTGAGAAGCATGAGAACAGCCTGTGGTTCTGAGGACACACCTGTACACACACATGCGCGTCGATGTGATCGATGGATGCTGTGGTCCTGGCGAATGTTGCCGTTCATCATACATGGGACACGCTAAAACTAAAGCATTCGGGTTAAACTTCCGAAGGACGATAATGGACACGCTTAATTACCCAATTTAGCCACATCAGAGGGAATGCATATGTACTCATTTATGCCTCCGTCCAACATGGCTGACGTCTCCAATTCATTAAGAGTCGTCTTTAAAATATGCAACGTGTCAGAGAGAAGTACTCTTCTGCTACTGTGCATGTCATTAAAAGAGAATAATTATATATAATAGTGAACAAGTCGTACTGACAACTTCTAAAATAGTGTTCTGCAGTTACAGTTTGGTGTAGTTTTGTAAGCCAAAGCCTGGAAATGAGTTAGAATTTCAACTTCGTGCTGAAGTCAATGTTTTTAATGGGTTTTTGGTTAAATATCCAGAGTAAGGGCTGTAGTAAGCTCAAGATATTTTCATCATATATTATTCTACGACATAAAACACATCTGTAATACAGATTTTTCAAATTCTACAAATTAAGGTTTTTGTTCACAAGAAGGTGGGATAAGGAGCAAGTTTTTAATAATTTGGAAGCTTTGTTGTGGTTGTTGAGCGACTGTAGTGTAGTTTGTTAACAGTCAAAGGTTGGCTTAGATTGTACTAGCGACTTTATTAAGGCTTCAAATTTCATAATTGTTCCAGAAGCCTTAGAAAAAAGAGAACCGGTGAAGGTCTATACTACTCTAACTTCAGGTTGGCCTACAAAAATACATCATCCCTGCAGCGCTCCATACTTTTATGCATTCCCATCAACGTGGTCAAACAGTGTAGACACAAAAATGTGCTGTAACATCATCCTTTGTGTTTCAAAAAAGGTAGAAAGCTAAATAGTTTTATGTGGAAAACCAAAGTCTACCTGTGATAATTCAGCTGGTGAGTTGCAGCCATGCCTCTCTGCCAGAGGGGAATGCTAACAATTAGCCCCGGAGCTTGGCATGGACGTCTGGGGAGGGAGCCAGCAATTAGACCCAGGGAGAGGCATCCAAGCCAGAGGAGAGATCCAGCGATGAAGCCCTGAGTTTGGCAAACTGAAGAGTGCTACATTACTGCTTGATGTCACACACCGGCTCCAGCCAGAGAGGCGGATACTGGCGCATACTTCCCTGTGCTTTCCCGCTCATACACACCCAAACAACGCAGATTCCAAACACAAAATTGATTCACAGGACCGATGACTTCAGGGATCTGTGTGTGTGTGTTAGCGTGAAGGGGAAGGTTAATACAGAGAATATGAATGTGAATTTCAGACACCTTTCAGTTCACCTTTCCTGGGAAAAACACACAACAGACCTTTCAGCGTTTGTGCGTCTGATGCCATCAGTGTGAAGTCTTCTCTCTATCTCTCGCTCTCTCTGCATGGCCAAGCATCTGTGTAAGCATAAAAAACCAAGGAAGAGTTACTGAAAGTGACGTGTCTGTCATTAATGTAAATTTTTCTCATCTGCGCAACTAACGCAGACCACCGCACAAGGTCAGAATAAAGAGACGGCCCCTCTATTTGGCTGAAATATTGAAACAACAACGAACAAGACAGCACGAGACATCCGTCCTCAATCCCAAACCATTTTTATATTTGAATCGATTGTCATTACGTGACATTCCTCCCAAAACGTCCGAAAGCTTTTGGAGCAGCTGCGCAATATTCGTGGTTCTTAAACATCCCAACTGGAATGAGAGACGTTTTGAGGGCCTGCCAATTGGTTGAACCGCAAGCGCTTCGCACACCCATCAACTCGTGCGTGAAAACTCGCACGGGGTACACACTGGTGGTGTATCTATTTTGCCCGAGGAGACATCCTAGTCGAGTATGACTCATTTGTCTCTGTCAAAAAGACCCCAAACTATGCAAAACATTCCTAACATATTGCTGAAACCAAGCGATTCTTAGCGAGCGGTTCCAAAACGTTGGTGTTTAAACCATGACTTAGTATATAAATCATCTCGCTGAATTCCGGTTTATAAGCTTATGACCCAAGCATGTCGCACGCTGACCAGCTCAAGCTACTTTCTAACTGTAAGCCTTTTAATGCCACTTCACCACAATGGCTTCCTTTAGCGCTCAGGATGAAAGCCAGCGCGCTGTGTGAATGCGTAAACAGCTGAATATATCAAGATACGGACAGGCCTGCTGTGGTATGCGTCTTTGTGCTGTTAGCAGCGGGGGAGAGGAGGGATAGATGTTTGGCTAACATGAGCTGAGACAAATGCATAACAAATGGGTGATGGGACGAGAGACAAAGAAAGAGAGACGGAGAGAAACTAAACTGCCTTCTTTGTTTTCTGTACTGCGCCCTTGGGTATAACGAAAGCTTCACGCTGCGATCCGACGAATGTAAATGCCCTTTCACACAACTTGGACACACTTGTACGACGCTACATCACAAGAGTCTTGCATCACTTTACCCTCCACTTGAAAAGCATTGCAGATAACGTCACGGAAGGCCGAGTTTACAAGGGTGCGAGGAAGCAGAAAGTGGAATGTGCATGCAATACTCAACAAGAGAGAAACGAAACGAAACGAAAGAAATAGCGTTCTGGAGCTTAGAATAGATTAGTTTGGATTTACATCGAGGCTGCACATGGTTTGGCAAAGGTCTGCGATTTTGTGCGCTGCTTGTCAGTGAAGTATGGTTAAATGCATCTAAAAGCTAGAGGGCGCTCTCATGCAGAAACTCCAAACATGTGCCGCAGAAGAAGTAGTATAACACCTGTAGTTCCAGAGAATGCCTGCGGGCAGCTTACTATCGCTGTTCTTCAAGATCAAGCAGCATTTCCTGCGATCACAGTGCCGTGCTTCATGTTTTGGGATGTCATAATCGCTCTAGACACATCGATTTACGCAATATTTAGTGTATTTTCAGTTATTTATTTATTGGGATAAACCCCTTGAGATGAAACGTCTTGTTTTCGAAGGGGGCCCACAATACATAATGCACAATTACAACAAAACAAACAAAATAACTAATGATAATAATAACCGATAATAACAAATAATGGATTCAAGTATAGTAAACAAGAAACAAAACAATATTTGAACGATGACAAATTCAATAATAATGTTTACAGTCCAATACAAAATGTTCTTATCAAATTTGTTTGATTTACTTAACCTCACATCCTTCCAGACCTGTTTGACTTTCTTTCCTGCGTGGAACACAAACAAAGACATTCTATGAAATGTCTCAAGTTTAGGCAAAGACAGATTCAAACATCAGTATGAGAGCGAATAACTCCCAGATGCCAGAATCCAAGTGCGGTTCTGCCCTCCTGGTAACCCCACGGCCCTGCCAAGAGCAGCCAGTCCAGAGCGTTCCAGGCAGAGACCTTGACTCAGGGGGAGAGAGACACTGCAGTCAGCCATCTAGTGCCCTGGTCACCCGTTTAACCACCTGCCAACTCCAACACAGCTGCTGCATGACCAACACAACAAGTTGCATTATTAGCCTTTATGAAAAAAAAAGCATCAGGGCTGGAAGGCAGTAACACATATGTATGCCCATTTTGGTTTGGATAAAGAGTTCTCAACTTTTCCCCCCTGTACTCTGCCTTTGAGGATCAAACCCAATGATGTGTGACTGCCGATGCTACGAGACTGCCTCTTCACAGTCTGACAGTTTTGTCTGCTGTACCTCGCAATTTGATTTGTAAAATGTTATTGTTTTATCAAGGTTGCATTTCGTATAGCTTAGAAGACTTATTGGATATCTCAGATGTTTTATTTACAGTTGAGTCGAGTTATTGTTAAAGGCTTTTATCCAAAGTGACTTAAAGTACAGTGCGTTTAGGGGTTTGCAGAGACGGGTATTACCTTGAATCCTTCGCCATGGCGCCCTAGATAAGCTACGGTGTTTAAGGATGAATGTTGGTTCAGATGTAAAAAAAATCATTTTAGATTCTTTATAGAAATAAAATGAAAGCAAATAAAGCAAATCTTGACGAGTTAAACGGGAATTCTGAGCATACCCAGAGGAGCAATGTGCTCACATGTTGCTCTTTGATGGAGATTTGAAGGTGTACTCAGTTGTATCTCATTCTTGTTTCTCCTCAAATGAAAGGAAACAAATGTGACAATTGTTCAAAAACATGATTAGCATGAAAATGAATCATCTGGGTTTGGGTGCATTTGATGAGAGATGTTTTGTATTGAGATAATGTTGACCTTTGACTGCATACTTGACAAATCCGAGCTCACTTTGAGACATTATTGAAATCTCTTTTGAAACTCTAATTGAGACATTTGTTAGATATCTAGATCTAAGATGCAGGAGACTTAAGAAAACATTTCAATTTGTTCTCCATTTATTCTCATTGATGAACAGAAGAATAAATTGAGAAAGTGATTTGTTCCTATCTGTAAAGTCTACAAACAAAAACCAATACATTATGATTCAGCAAATAAATATGTTTAGTTTGTCTTTCCTACGAGTGCATTTCTTCTGTTGGAGCAAAATGTGTAAAAAACATATCAGAGATGTTTGTTGTTTCATACAATACAACTTTTGGTTCAAGTTGGAAAGAAGAATGTTTGATATTCAAATCTCAAAGATTGTAGACTTTGGTATCTTGTCAAACCCGAGCTATTTGTAAAATGAATAAGATCTCGTTTAATACTCTGGAGAAGACACATGAGATCAGACATATTCTGTAATGGGACATTTTTATTATCATCGATGTCTAGAAGCAACTAAGATAAATCGTTGGAGATTTTACTTCCATTTGAGTAATTGTGATCCCAAATCTTTTCAGCCGGACGCACACAGACCTCACCATGTAACTCACAGATGGCTTACGCATGGTAATGTAGTCAAAACGCACGTACTGTACATCCCATTGTTCTTGAAGAACAGAGCTAACCTGTCCACCGTGTGAAGAATAATGAGGCGAACCTGAATCATGTGATCACCCCGGCGTGTTGAGCACCCCCAGAGCCTTTGATTACAGCACATGGAAAGACAGACAGGACTAATTGCTGCATTTTTAACCCCCTGCGCCGCTACCGTGCTGAGCGGTTCAATGCCACCCTGCACTAGTGCATTCTGGGATATCATTTCGGCTGACTCCCTCCCTAATCCCATGACCAGGGGTGATTTTAATAATACAACACAGCCTGGTCAAAAAGATCAAGAATCAGAATGAATGAGGACAGATGCCGTACCACACATCCTAGTATATGTTCCAGACCCTCCTCGTTGCCCCGCCCATTCTAGCGCAACACGATTGTCATGGAAATCATCCAGATGCGACCCGCACGGTCTCGGCCACAGCCATTAGCCGGCTGTGGGGCCTTGGAGAAGGAACCCTGGTGATTTGAGAGCCATTAAACTTGAACCAAAGCCATTGAACTTTGGCCACCCATCGTCGTGCTCCCTTCAGAGGTCATTTGTGTGTAATTAGCAGCCAAAGATGGTTGTGTATCTCCAGGCTGGTTTACACCGCTAATTGTTGGGTTCATGTTTAAAGGGACAGGTCACCCGAAAATTCTGACGTCCTTTGTTGGCCTTCACGTTGTTCCAGACTTATTTGTCTTTATTTGTTCTGCCAGACTGTTTTTATACGAATGTCATTTTAATAAGAAAATTATTTACATATCAGATTTTCACGCAATGACTTTTAATGATTTTTCATTCACACTGATTCTATACTTTTCTTTTGGTGTTACCCAGGTAAAAAAAGTCGTACAGGTTTAGAACAAAGAGACGCTGAATGAATGATTGATTTCTTTATTGTTTCAACCGCACCGTCTTTCTTACAGCGAGGGCTCTAAACGTGAGAGATCTGAAAAGCAGAACTTTTGTCTGGCTATAGATTTTTTCTTAGCTCTTTGGCTTGTTGGCCAATAACGACGCACCTGATTAGCCGAATGAGAGCTGGTGGCATTTGCGAAACCAAAGGCACTTCGCAGTGCGTCTCTGGGTGTAATACTGTGTTCTTTCTTTCTCAGATGATTAATGTACTGACTTGTTTAGCCCGGCCGCGGTCTCATGCCGAAAGGAACATCAATAAACATTTCCAGCGATCGATTGGCAGTATTTTCATGCAGATTACACAGTCAAATGTTAATCCATGTGAGTTGTGTATGATTGATCTCAAAGGCTGGCATGACATATTCATCTTTCAAAGCCTACGGTTGCCTTGGACGTTTGGTGATTTGATGGCTCTAAATACAGATCTGATGACTCACATGACAACATTTCCATGCGTTTTCAAGACTCGTCCTTCAAAAGAGGATATTTGGAGAAATGTGTCAGTGGTTTTGCATCCATACAACTAAATCAATGATTGCCGACGTTCTTCAAAATATCTTCATTTGTGTTCTGAAGAGACAATCAAACAGATTTGAAACGACATGAGGATGAACGAATTTTGTTTTTGGGTGGACTATCCCTTTAACAATCAGCCCCTGATGTACTGAATGAGGTTTACAGTCTTGAAATCAGAGTCCCTCAAGAGACACATTTGAGACACATGTTACTAGCAGGTGTAAACTGCTGTGTTTCTCGCTTAGTTACTTGTGATCAGACCACCCGGATATCCCTACGTGGAAACCAGCATCCAAAACCAACTGGTGACCAGAAATGCTGGTCTGTCCGCCAAGGTCTCTTCATGTATCTTTCATTTTCTCGCCTCAATCTTTCTTTCACACTCCCCTCTCGTCTCCCCCCCCCCTGCTATTCTCCTGTTGAGTGAGCCACTGTGAAGCAGTTGTGCTCGGTCACAGGCGAGCGCTTGCATTGTCTCTCCCTCCATTACCATTCATCTCACTGCAATCCTCTCCGCTCTGCCCCCAAAAAACACACTGAGCCGAGCGCTGTCCCCTCCGCCACGGTAGGGAGCCCACGCAAAGTGAGTTTCATCCCCTTGAGCCGCGCAAGGCTTGAATAAGCATGCAGACAGTGGACCACCTGGAGAAACGACCAAACTTGGCGTGTGGGTCACATGACAGCTTCCGACCGAACTCATTCTGTATGTACCTTGACTGTGGACGTTGCTCGGAGGACGACCGGCCTTTCACAAGGGCCAGATGGGCACTTTCATCAGTCAGGCCTGATTGGGTATCTTCAGCGCGAATTGAAATCGAATATTTCTGGTTCTGCTTTTTTAGAAGCAGTGTGGCGAAACGACGACAGCTTTGCTTGCTTTGATGTCAACATGAAGTATGAATTATCATCTGAAACAAAAATATGAATTAGGTTTATATTAGATTCAATTTTTGCTTTCATTTGTGAGAATGCCGAGTTACGGGGAAATGAATCGAAAGTACACAATCTTGTCTGTTATGCACATGTGCACTCCTAGCATGAGGTGCCGTTACAGATTAGACACTTACAGTAACAAGCTGAAAAAAAAGAAGCTACGTGGCAAAAGCATAAATATAAATCCAGCACGACATTTTTAAGTTTTGAATTTTAGACGTACTCCTCTTCGTGTGGACTTCAATTTCACCATCTTTGACAAAAAGACCACCAGATCCCACAATCCACCTCTCTCTACTCCTTCTGCAACATGCATTACAGGTTATGAACATCATGAAATGGTGTAGCACAAAGTACACCAGGTCGGCATGAAAATAGATAAACAGTGTATTCAGATCAGCGACCAGTAGCTTCAGTACCCCATAAATCCAGAGTGAGTCTTGCCGGGCAAATGCATTGGGAGTGATGAACAGGATGATTTAGTAGCGCCCGCTCGGCTCGCTCTGTCTGTCTGAGTCGCACGCACAGACGCAGAGCTCTTTCATAAGCCCGGACGGATGACATGATTCATGGCTCTGGTCACAGCTGTTCCAGGAGCATCACAGGCCGGTCACTGCTGGCTTTGCTGGTTTATTCATGCTGTCTGTCGTTGAAATGACAACCTGCGAACTGAGAAACAGTAGATCAACGTCTTTTATGGTCAAATGTCCAGAATTTACCAATTTCACATGAAATTGAATTATGTATCTGTTTGGGAAGGCCCTGCGTGACTACATCTATGGGGTTTCTAATATCCTTCTGTCAGAAAGTCTGACTGTTTGAAAAAAACTGACATCGCTCTTCAATAAATCGGATCTTTCTTTATGTGGATTACAATAACTGGTGCTTCAGTACTGATTCTGTGTTATTAGAACCATAACCGCTTTCATGACAAAAGATCTTTTCTAAGGATCTATACCACCGTATCAGATTAATAATTCCTCCTGAGTGATTCTGTTGATGTTAAGACTCTCAGTGAGTGGCGTCTTTCCTTCATAATTCACTGTTTAATCGGGTGCCGGCTGCAAGTACAAAACTCTGTCAACTGTGTCAAGACTCACGAAACAAGGCAAAGTTTTTTTCATGAGCCTATAAGAGTTCCTGACCTCATTTAAAGTTCCCATGAGACACACGAGTGCACCCCTTCAAATATCTCTGGAATTTGAGGACAATTTTTAAAAGATCATCTATATTACAAATAGGGCTGTCAATGAATTTAAAGTATTTGCTGGTAAATTGATCATATTAAATGCAAGTGGTTACGTGCGTCAATGTTTTCTTACAAAAATTACCAAACAAAAAGAATTGTTTACATTGTTGAATAAATAGACGTCCGTCATTGTCTTATTATCAGATCTCATGACCGTCACATATTTACTGTACCCGTTTTATTTAAAAAACAATACTAAGCATGACATCATTTGTTCACTATCATGAGGTTTAAAATCTGTATATGAAGATATTCTGAGAAATGTCTCGGAGGTTTTGTGTCCATACAATTGAAGTCAATGGCGCCCAATATTTTCTGTTACACACATTCTTCAAAATATCTTCTTTTGTGTCTAAATTGTACAGGTTTTAAATTAGATTATGGTGAATAAACAATGAAAGAATTTTAATTTTGGGGTGAACTATCCCTTTAATCCATTAAGTCAGAGCGTCATTCTTTATCGATTGATGTTCATAATTACAGAAGCACATTTCCTAGTCTGTATTTCAACAACTTCAGCCTTCCAAATACTGTATATTCTAATGTCACACACCTGTTGCATTTTGCTGAGTCACAGTCAGACGGTGTCTCAGGAAAACTTCAAGACACTCCGACGTGCATCATTAAAGACAAACATTGATTGGCTGCTTGACTCTCACCGCTCTGGCGTTTTAATAAAACCTTCACGTCCGGTTCCTGTGAAGTTGAAGTAACACAGAGGTCATAATCATGGCGAGATATCCGCAGTGATGCTTCTCATAAAAATATTCATATTCCAAGCTTTGTGTTACTCATTAGCTCCTGTCAGCAGTCAAGGGTAACCACTCAATGCTATATAAAAACCTGCCTTGGCCAATCTTGGCATGCTCTTAACAAACAAACAATGGAGAAAAGTCAATTAGATCGCAACCGTTGCTCACAGCCATTGGAAAAATGGAAGCGTCTCATAAATGTAAACCTCAGTTATTCTCAAGCCTGCTGGGATGTAAAGGAGCCGGTGACACACCCGTTGGCAATGTCGCATTAGTGATGTCTATTAAAACAGCACAAAATAGTTGCATGGTAACTATAATACTTTTTTTTTTTTTTTTAATCGAGAGATCGTTCTTGAACATCCCTGAAACTAAACGCTTCATAGTTGAGAAGGTATTCTGATTTCACAGCGTCACAGTGTTAGTGTTTAAAATCCGATATAGAGTAAACGAACACGCATGTAAAACTCAAATGGGTAGATCGTAATCCAGTTCTCTAAAATGGAAGTTTTAATGGATCCCGCGGATGAGCTACCTACGGTGAGGTAGACACCGGCCCCTTCCATTCAAACATGCCAAATGGACTCTATAGCATAAAAGAACAAAAATTTTCATTCAGAATGCTATAAAATAAGTGTCTCTTATGCTTGAATAGAATTCTGCGGTGTGAAAAAACCACAGGGGCTGCATTTACACAACCCGTTCTTTCCAATGCGGTGACCTCTCAGTTTTGTCTGTGAGAACAAACAAAAGCCCTCAGGTCCCCCGCACACACTACCCATAAATCACAGAGAGAAACACTGAACCCAGAACAGGCTGAGACCCAGCCAGAGCCAAAAAACTATGGATACAAGACTGCCATCTATTGTTAGAGAGGAGAACCCAAGCTGGAACAAGGTATGAAGGTTACTTTCCCTTGCTATGATTGAATACGTGAAAAAGTTGGCACTTCTACATTCATCCTTTATTCTCTGGATTTCTAAAAGCTAAAGAAGTATAAAAGACACAGCCAGACTAAAACCACAGCCAAAACTCACAGCAAATGATGTAACTCCAATAAAAAAAAGAGTAGAGGAATATGCACATTCATAAAAGCTGCTTTCAACACTTAGATTTAAACACACATTAGAATGACTGATGTGTTGTACTATTTGGTTGTCATATTTTACCTCTAAAGAAAGAAATTATAATTAAGCCTATTTTATGACCATTCTTTTGCAATGTGACATTTTAATGAGCACACGTCTCCTTAAAAATCTCAAAACTATGAAGTATTCTTATTGCGGATTAAATTCACATTTTTATAAATGTGACAATTTACTGCACTGAATGTTTTCTTGTCTATAATAAGCACGATTTTGTATATATACCTTTCTACAAATATATATTATATATATGTTTGATGCCAACTATACGTATTTGCATCTTGGGTTAAATATGAACCAGACCAGTTCCCATCATACTTTGTCAACGAAACTAGACTTAGTGCAGAATGCTGTAAAACATGTCAAACTAAACAAACTTTGCAAGATAGAAAAGAATGAAAAGAGAAAAAAGAAAGATAAACAGAAAAAACAGAGCAAGTAAATAAAAACGGTTAAAAACAGACCCCAACCACCTTTTAAAACCTCAAAAAATAAACAAACATGAAAGGGCTGAAAGTACATTGACAAGTCGAACCAAGATTATTGTTTTTATGTAAATATTTCCCATTTGTAAGAGAGCTCTAATTCAAGTTGTTTGGAGCATGACATAATAAAACAAAACAAACCATGAATTATTTGCGATTGTGCGCCTGTGTGGGCGAAAAGAAGAAATGATGTAACGAACAATAGAGCGTCTGAAAGCTTTGATTTGGAATGGGATGAATCCCTGTCAGCTGTGACAGCATGGAGGAGTGAATCTGTCATTCACCTCAATGACAGCGTCCCCCAGATGGTGGCTTTCATCCATGATGGCGCCAGAGTTCGAGTTTTTACCTTTAGTTGCGCCAAACAAGTAAACAAAGCGACTAGCGAGCGCACGGCGGCGGCCGCTGGGAAGGATCTGGAAGGATGGGTTGCACGATGAGCAAATAAAAACGGAATTATGGGTAGAGGCAAATACGGAATGAGAGTAGGCTTTGTGAAAGCTCATTGTGAGAAGCAGATCCAAGACGGTCTGGCCCCCCATTGGTCGTACAGGAAGTGGTATGATAAAAATAATGAGTCTGGAAGCTGCTAGCAGGGATAATTACGCAGCAAAGAAAAGGGAGATGACAATGCAGCTCGCCACATTAAAGCGGCGATAAGAGGACGCTCTAATCCACGGGACTATAGAGGGATTAAGGTTGTGAGCTGGTCTTGAGATGAGAAGGTTAACCGGCCGCTCCTCTCCACAGTCTTCTGTCTCTCACTGCTCTCCAGCTCTGTAATTCCATTAGAACGAGGGCAATCTCTTTATCCCGGGGCGCAGCGGAGAAGAGGAATGCCGAAGAGCCTCGCTGACGTATCCACGGACATCAGTTTTGCTGAGTAATCTGATGAAGAAGGTGATAAAACACATTTGGACGGGCGATTGATTTTTCCCAGTGCACTGTGGGCTAATGTGTGTCAGCACTGGCTGTTCGTATATTATAATTCGATATAAAAGTAGACAAATATGCTGTGGATGATTTTAGCAGTTGTACAATAGCCAATGAGAAGTATTTGGACGCTAATGATACATCGAGTGTTGTATGTACCTATTTGATTTCCAACCACGATGGCGTGCTATTCACCAGTGCTTCTAGGATTACAACAAAGGAAACAAAATATCAATGCCACCATTAAATTTGCAGTTGTTGAATAGTCAACGAAGAAGTGGCCTCACTAGTTTTGTATATTACGAAGCATCAATGGTACAGCACGCAACGCTACCATTTGTTTTGATGGTCTACGATTACCAACAG
This sequence comes from Triplophysa dalaica, assembly GCF_015846415.1. Classification (NCBI taxonomy): domain Eukaryota; kingdom Metazoa; phylum Chordata; class Actinopteri; order Cypriniformes; family Nemacheilidae; genus Triplophysa; species Triplophysa dalaica. Next base: position 1,362,657 of record NC_079561.1, read on the forward strand.
AACCAATTAACTGTGATATTTTTAATGTAAAAGTTTCCCAGCGTCCCTTGGTTTCCGCCATGTTTGCATGATGTCATACAGATGCATCAATTGTAAAAAAAAAATTGCTGTTGTTTATTTTTATTATGTTTATTACATTAACAGAGGTGTAAAGAGTACCTGAAAACCATTCTTGAGTAACAGTACAGATACCTTGCAGTGAGAATTGCTACATTACAAGTTACAAGTCACAAATTGAGTAAAAGTCCTCAAATATCTGATTTAACAGTGCTTGAGCATTTTACTCATACTGAATGTAGGCTCAAAGCAGCACTAGTCCTCAACACTTAAGAGACATGTCAATGAAAAACTAGAAACACTTCATTCAAACTGAACATGTCAAAATTGCAACAAATTAAGGTGGACATCATAGCCTACGCTATTACAGACACCCAAGTCTCAGTTAAACTCAAGCGCTCATAAGGAAACCAATATCCTTTGACCAGGTCTCTTCAGTAAAATGGATAAATAAAATAATGTGAAGTAGACAATTACAAAAGTCAAAGCCTTGTTGCACTGGACATGCTGGTTTTGGCCTTACAGCCGGCTGCAGTCATGTCCTCTTCCCACATAAAACACCAGCGATGTCAACTACCTGATAATGCACCCGCATTCACATGAAAAAGACATGTTGACAAGTTTCAGTAGTTTAGGGCACATGAACAAGATATAGTAGCTTCAATGCCCTGCAAATGGCAATATTGCTTCTTATGTATTAGAAATAAACTGCTGCAGATAAAGAAAGGTTATGTGTAATTGCATTAGTCATTACAAATGGAATAAAGAGTACATAACGTATTCAAAAATGTAGTCAAGTAGAGAGTAAACGTTGCTCATGTCTTCAATACTCAGTACAACTAGGTAGCCAAAAAGATACTTATGTAAAGTTACTATTTACATTTTCTCCAATACTTTATACCACTGCATTCATGCGTTTGTAAGTGTGGCCCAAGTGTCCAAATAGTATTTTGTGCCATTGATATGTCTTTCCCTTTTATACACAACACAGTTTCACAAGGGCTGTAAACAACCATGTTATGTTTACAATACATCAAGTAGCTCAACCCCTTGAGTTCTCAGATCATTTCTAAAATCTGAGTCATATTTCAGCACATCTTGCTTCAATGTTTAGACATGAGCAAGCAAACTCAGAGTTTCGTGTCGAATGTGTTTCAAGTGGAGAGGAGAGGTTGCTATCACACATGGACACAATCTCTTGCTTACCAAATCTGAAATGGCTCTTCGTACGAAATCCTCTTTGCAATGTTTTCCATTAGCTAATTTAATAAAGTCTCTTTTTAGAGCGCACTCGACAGAGCACTACAAGCTGTGGCCCTGCTTGAAACTGCTTGAATAATCAGAGCAATGTTTTTAGAAATATTAAGCACTCATAATCACACACAAAGTCCTGTTAATGTTTTTGAGTATATGTAAACAGGATTCCTTATAGGTGAATGACACACAGTTAGAGCTCGACCTGAACATCCCCACATCTATAAAGTTAAAATTCTCATTTAATTTACTCACTCTCATTTTGTTTTAAATCCATGTTTTCTTTATTCAGTGAAACAAGAAGTCCATATAGTACATACAGTAAAAGGGGACAGTGCTTTAAACATCAGCAACAAACAGCAATCAACAAACAGCAATTCCATAAACATGAGTGACATAAAAATGCTCAGAGAATGAAATTGTTACGATTATATTGAACCATCTGTTTATATTTCACAGAACCCTTGTTGATAGAGTCTAGACATCAAAAACATTCAGTCTATGAAAAAATATATATTAAAAAAATGGATATAAACATGCGTTATGGATGTGACAAATAAAGGATGCGGTTTTTGGGAGGATTTCTGTAAAATAAAACACACAATCCTGAAGCAATAACACCCAATGAATTGAGAAGTGATGCCTCTTTATAGAACATCAACTAGTTACTTTATATTTATTTTCATGTGTCCATTTATGAGGAATATGCAGCGTTATGGATGTGACAATCCTGAAAATGGCTCTTACCTGACTATGAAAAATCATGAGCTCAAAATAACACAAATGCTTTACAAATGTGAAGAGAGATCTCACATGAGTATTTGAGCCACCAGATGATCAAATCTGTACCCATAGTAAAAACCGCTGGAAAAAAATACTTTTTTCGTGGTAAGGTTGGCATTTTCATGGATTTGCCCAACTCTCTTTGTGTTAAACTAAAGAAAAATAATATGAAGGGGAGTAAATGACAACTGTCTCTTTAAGGAACGAGGTGTCCGAGATTGAAGTACTTGATCACTGGGCAGCTTCTTGGTTTGGATGACAGGCTTTTAATTTGAAGCGCATGAAATCATAACTGGCTTGAGTTTATCGTAAAAGTAATGACCTACACGATGGCCTTGATAGATAATGTGATTCATTCACTATCTGCCACTCTCCCCTAGAACAGCTTACAACCGAGTACAAGCTCAGAGGAGATGAGACCGTGATGAATAGATGAAATGAGAAAGACAGAATTTGATGCGGCCGTCAGTCCACAGAGAGTAGGTGCGACTGGGCATGTGCAGACAGAACTCATGCACACATGGGCACACACACACACACAGAAATGATGGAGGTACTTCACATGAGAGTCTACTGATGTTGAAGTGCCAGGTGAAGTATTTGTAACTGAGCTGTACGCCGGCACAGAGTTATAGACGAAAAAAGAAACGAGATATGGGAAGAGGATATGAAACTCTGTCTATGAGAATCCATGTAAACCACCTCTGGCTGAATAAGGTAAGACAAAATGAAGGAATTCAGGAATGACTCGCTTCATATTTCTGAGCTGAATTGAAAGGAATTCAACTGAAAGACATTCGATATGCACAAAACAGATTCATTACATCACTTTCTGATACACTGAAAAAGAAATGTTGGATTAGAAAAATATATATGTACAGTGGTTGTACATATTAATGTCGTTTACACACCATATATCTTTGTTCGAGCTGCCCAATTTCTATTTGATACACAAACATGATTTCGATGTGAAAGTTTTATGTTTTAAGTTCACAAATCAATACGTTAATATGACACAAAATGTCTATTTAACAAAAAGATAAAATTAACAGAATTTCAAAAGTTAATCTCAAAGATAAATGAACATTACACACCAATAAGTGTTTCTCTTTACTGAAAAACATGTGAAACGAATACTTGTAATGCAGAATTACGCGAGGCATGCTGGACACTAAATATCAATTTCAACAATTCTATTTCAAAACAAATCGTTAATTTAGTCCTTGAATACATGAAATTACACAATTTAATTAACGTTTAATTAACTTAGCAATGTTTTTTGTGGTACTTTTACTGTACTGATTATGTACCGATTATTATAGTCCTCATCATGAGATTAATTTAATTTAAAATACTCCCATGAATGATGTGTTTATATTCATATTCATCCTTAAACATACACTTTCAACTATAGTAAAGATTTCTTAAAATTTCATCACATTAGTCATTTTAATCGTATAGTCATTTTATTACGTAAAGCAGCGTGCAGTTTTATCATTCAAACATTTTGCATAGCATCCCTATGTAAATTAAAACTGCAATTAAAAAGGCATTCTTCATTCTGTATTGTGTTCGCCCCGCTACAGCTTGAATGGACACAGAGCAGGATGTTAGGTCACTCTCCATCTTCTTGGTGCTGTTGTCCTCTCTCTGTTGCATCTGTTTGTCTGCTGATGTCAGGAGAATGTTGGGGTGGTGGTGAACACAACCGAGCGAGACGCTAACGAGTGTGTGTTTAGTTGCAGCAGGCTGTGTTTGTGTGTGCATTTCTTTAAATGATGTCACAGTATGTTGTATATATCTAATCTGCATCGTGTCACCACGTGCTGTGTGTGCATATGAGCACGCGTGATTAGCACTCATGAAAGATTACGCACTTTGTTTCTTGGGAAACAAAGTGCAATGACGAATTGTGTGCGTTATAGTATTACGTTATAATTCATTTGTTATACTTTCGTGTCGACTTTAAGGCAGAAGTACAGACAAATGTGATAATAACAGATGTGGTTAACCAATCAAACATCAGCTGGCTGGAAACTGATCACCCGTAACGCATCCCCTCACAGCGGCGAGTGACCTGTCAGAACACGCTAATCATTCTGCTCCATTTAACAGGAATATTCTGCCCTGAACTAACAGTCCTCCGATTATGGAGACGAATGTCATTAAGGAATGCGAGGGAAATGGAATCGTTCAGCCGAACGCGTCGGATCAATAGGTCATATGTTGTCGCAAGAGAAGTGTTTCGGCCTCTTGCGAAATTGCAACATTATGCAGAGAATTCGTTAAGAAAGAAGTACGGCAGATAAAGCTACGCTTACATGTTTTCAGCGCTGGTTTAGTGCCTGATTCACTGAGACAATTTTCCAAATTAGGTCTTGGTAGAAACATGTGCAACTTTTTAATATGTTCATACCGTAGTCCACTTTAAACGCAAGAGAGGTCGCAGCTGTGGCCGGGTGTTTAATGTATGCGCTCAGACACGCTTCGAGTGTGGTGCTGATGCGACAGTCGTTAGCTCGAGTTGCATCTCGTTCGCCCATCTCTTTCTCTCATTTCCTACTTAAAAATAAAATAAAACACTTAGTAAGCTATTTGCGGTCAACTGCCAACGTAGACCGCAGTCTTTGAAGGCAGCATCCTAACTTAAATGCAGTGCCCTATATAGGTACTTCTTTCCATAGCATGCCAGCCTCATACAAGCCATTTCTCTATCGTTCAGCTTTGCGTCAAGTGCTTGAATTTTGGATGTAAGCTTATAAGTACTTTACAAGAGCTCTGTCCATCAACTCTCCTTTAGAATACTCGGTGAATAGAGTCTTCAAAGATATCAAACGAGAGTTGCTGTAAGATCTACGTTTATACGTATTCATTACTCCAGCAATCTTTTGAACGCCTTCTGAACAGGCTACATCTGTGGAACAGCATGTTAATGTTGGTTGTGTGAATCTCAAGCCTCAAGGCCAGTAGGAAAACCCTTTAGGCGATTTTCAGTCTCCACGCTGCAAAAAAAAAGCTGACAGATGTTTTCGATCATGTGTAGAGTTACCAGGGGGTGCTGGGTCATTTTCCAGCCAAAGCTGCCACTCAGAGTGTTTGAAATGAGCTTTAGCAGTGCATGGATACACAGCCTCAAGCTGTTCTAATACCAGTGTAAGGGACACTGGATTTCTAGTTTCCCTGAAGTGAGGTTTCACACAAACAAATGTCCTCTGAGAACCGAAGGTCTCGCTTTTGTTGTTGTTTGGTAGTAAATAGTGCTTTATTTAAAGTCCTACTAAAACACTAGTTTAAACCAGCGTGAACCTACATGAGGGGCCAAGCTAGTTTATGGTGCTTGCTGTTGGTTTGGTGACGGTCTGTATACAAGGTATCAGTCACACGGTTATTAAAGTTCACTAAAACTAAAACTATTGAAATGTTTCTGTGTTGAAGTCAAATAAAATATGGGCCTCAATATTATAAACAGAATTCAAAATGTTGCCATGGCAATAAAATTAAATAAGTGCAAGTCGAGCTACTAAAATAAAATAATAACAAAAGGAAAACAAAAAAAACTTGTAAAGCTACATAAAAAATAAAGAAATTGACAAAAGCACATCACAAATTTGCTAAAGATCAAACTAAAACATAAAAAATATAGGCTAATTCAAAATGTAATTAAAACTACAAAAAATACAATCAGTTCAAAATGCAGCGACAAATTATTCATAAAACAACAGGAACAAAAAAATCTAGCACCAAAGAACAATCTTCCAATAAATCTAATTGGATTCTATTTTTTCTCTGAGCTTTGACAGTTTTATAAAGTTTTTCCAGCTATAAAGACTGGAGCAGAGTCCTGTGATTTATGTTTTATTTATTTTTTATATATTATGTATTTTGTTTTTGTTACACGGCAACATAGACTCCGTGGCGTGTTTGTTTGTTATATATATATATATATATATTTTGTTCCAAATATAAAGAAATAAAATAGAAAAGACTCAAGCATATCCATCAGAAACAGGATGCATTTTTTGAGACTTTTATTTTGTACAGATTGTATGGTTGAAATCAACTGGACTTAATAATGATCTAATTTTAGTCTATTCTAATTTAAAAAATAATTAAATCAAATACGCCTATGAGACAAAGTTGATATAAACAAAATAGATCTCAAATCAAGTACGGTGGAATCTGACCACCAGTGCTTCCGGGCCCCTGAAGGACCTCCGTTTGACACATAAAGCACGAGCTGACCACCATTCTGTATCACAAAAAAACAAAATTCAAACGTGAAAAGGTCAAAAAGGTACAAGCTAACACAGCACAAAACAGCACACAGTGGACAAAAGCACAAAAGAAACGATCTGAGAGACTCACTGTCATCCCGAATCTTCCATTAAGTCTCGCCGGTTACACTTGAAATTAACTGAGATGAGGTGGGTGTGGATGCCACAGGAAGGGAGGCCCAGTTAAAACAGGACACGGCGGAGAAGAATGGGCTCTGTCAGCCCACAGCACGCTTTAATTAGGGCCTATTGTCGACCGTGTTCCCCCGGTGAGGCGACTTGGGAACGAAACAAGCATAAAATGGATTCAGGCAGTCGAAAGAGGCTGAGCAGAAGAGGATCTGACTGTGTGGTATACTCAAACACATCTCCACGTCGTACACGGGTAAGCGCGCATTTCAGGCCAAATCAAGCACCTGCCTGAGATTTCATGGGATGTTTCCGTCAGGATAAATTCTATACGAGTTTCTAATACATCGAGAAGGTGAGAATGTCATGGATGTTGTGTAGAGCGCCTCAGCGTCTGCTGCTCCAACACAAGCACAAGCTAGGATGAGATGCTCAATGTAGGAATGAAAGATCGCACAAGAACCTCAAGGGAACTTCTGATATATAGCTAACTCTCTGGAAGAAAAGAAAATATTGATTTGCCCCAACAGATTATGAATCAGGCATGCAAGATGAAACATAACCCTCACATGTGTTCATCCGGGATAAAGGATCGCGTGTGAGGATGTATTGATTATTTTTCTGTCAGGATGATAGATAAAGTGGATATTTAAAGATCGGTTAGAAAGTCTGCAGTATACCTCACTTGACAGCCATATTTGTTGCTTTTTCACTCATACCAGACCAAACCCTTCCTAGTTGAATGGGTGAAGACAGATATCTCTAACGTTTTGCTTGCTAATGTCACAACAACGTCATACTAACCTGACATGAATTGTACCACAAATGTTGTTTTGTGAGCTCAAATTGCGCTAGAAACGCTCTTCCAGGTTGCTCGAGCTACTACGTGTGCAAAATGTTGGCCAGTAGCCTCACACACTCGGTACAGAGCCCCTTCCCTCAAAGAACCGAACCTTCTTAGTATTTATAGTTTTTGGTATTCCACACCGTCAATCACAGCATCTCCACTTAATAATTCTGAATTTACCCGGAAGTATTGGTGTAGTTGCGGTAAACATGAGAAGTTTTTGTAAAAGCCACTTCCCGCGAGAGACGTTTGAGAGGCTGTAATTGGGTATGACACGGGATCAATGCAAACGCGTCAGCACGCGAACATGTCATTTTCTAACCTGATGCCTTCAAGCTCCTCTCCGCGGTTACTCAGGTGTCAGTTGCTGTGGAAACCCGCTTCTTTTAGGCTATTTATTAAGATGCGGTAGAGAGCACTGCAGCTTCAGCGTCGGGTTTCCTATTAAAAGATACAAGACGTGCAGTCACGCTAATTGAAACCTGCCTGTCAAACATCCTATTACACGGCACGCCAAAGGATGTAAATGTGGGACTGAATTCATTGCTTTTATAAAGTTCAGTCTCCATGTCGACAAGTTTATTTCTGCCAAGGGGGAAGTTTATAGATGTAGTAACAAGCCACAGAAAATTGCAAAGATTTTGATCGCCACGTGGTGTTCATAACCAGTTTATATCAGAGTGTGATTTGTCATTTACTAATAACTAGTTTAGCTGAGCTTCAGTTCAAAGCAACTTGAACTCCACTTATTACAAGATCAGTCTCTCATGTGTGATCCTGTTAACATTTACTACACACCCTGACATATGCCTGCTCATATACACAGTTCATCAGGACTCAATATTCTCTCCATCCATCCATCAATCCATCTATCTATCCATCTATCTATCTATCTACCTACCTATCCATCCATCCAGCCATATCCTTCCCTCCATCCATACATCCATACATCCAACTATCTATCTATCTATCTATCTATCTATCTATCTATCTATCTATCTATCAATCTATCTATCTATCTATCTATCTATCTATCTATCTATCTATCCATCTATCTACCCATCCATGCATCCATCTATCTACCTACCACAGTACAGGAGGAAAACATTTGAGTAAATGCACGTTGCAGGATTCAAACCAACACTTTCAAATCCCAGTGAAGACATATATATATATAAAGCCCAGAATGCTTAAAATCCTAACAAAGCCACCATGGTATATGACACAATTCAGCACTTATCATTGAAACCATAATCTACAGTTCAGAGCTGAAACTCTCACACCTGAGGATTGCATGTCGAATGTTCACAGCGGTTAATAATCAATTCAGTTATCATTAAAAGCACATGAGGAAGTTTCGCAGAGCAAATAAAGGCACTGTAGCATGATGATGACAGCAATAAGAGGAACATTAGGAGGAAAAAGGCTTTAAAGGCCCATCTCTGGACCACTCTGATATTATTGCAGCAGACAGACCCTGAAACTATCAACGTGTGACTTATTGCTCTGGGAGCTGAAATGAGGCTCTTAAAGGTGTAATCAAAACAGACCGGTATCTAAAATGCTAAGTTAATGTGCTACAATCCAACGTGTTGATGCCAGTTAAGAACAGTAACTGCTCTTGATATACAACCACAAAGTAACATTTAAACAACCAGCACTACATACCAAATGTGACACTCGTAGTGTCTTAAAGTTGCTTTAAGGAAAGCATGTGCCGCATGATTTTTTTGTATGTAAAGTGACCAGATTTAGGCACACTGCTGAGATTTAAATGCAGCACTGTTGCTTGCTATAGGCACTCTAACCAATTGCCTAAAGCCTCAAATGTATATGCAGTTAGCCATACCGGTCTGCAATTTTCAGAAACGTAGCATGTCAAGGGAAGGCTCATGCATATTCATGAAGTCAGCGTTACCTGACAAGTAAAACCAGCTTTGACGTTGCTTGTTGATATGTCCAAACCTAAGCGTAACCAATCACGTAGCACTTTCTATGAATATGAATGAAGCAAGCCTTCCCCTATGCAAGGCCTTCAACATAAATTTATCTGCGTCAATTGGCTCTGCATACTTGAAGAAGTTGGAAAGGATTTCAGTTATAGGTCAAAAAATATACTGAATTGTTAGAATAGTAAAGCACTGCTTTGTATACTTTAAATCAAATGTAGAATAAATACTATATCATGAGTCACTTAAATCATGCTACTTTAAATATTGTAGTATATTATAAAACACATTTGTGATTCACTGTTACAGGTTTCTTTTTACTCTTTTTAATGAACATTCACACAAAAATATATGAATCATAAAATCTGTCTGTTCATATATACAATTACTGTAAGTCAGGGATAATGTACAGGCAGCCGTTGTTATCACGAAGCCGAGGGTCTTGTATCACACTGAAGGTGATTATTTTGCGATAACAGCCGGCTGATTGTACATTATCCTACTTATTACACGGCAACTTGCCACATGAGAAAAAAACTGGACATAAATGTGAATTTAAAATATTTGATTAGCTCCTTTTTACTGAATGCAGACCATCCGCGAGGAAAGACGTTTAGTTTCGGTTTTAAAGTAAGTTAATTATAATGTCATATATGTTATTAAAAGACATATTTATAATGAAATTATGTGTAATATTAAACTGCCCCTCTCAAAATGATGTGCAGCATCCGGGTTACAGGGTGTTATTAGTTTTGAGCGTTAGACTGGCCAATCAGAATCAAGCATTCAAATGAGCCGTGTAATAATTGTAAATATATAAGAAATAATTGACGTGCATGGTGCTGCACCTGCATAACAGAAAACAAAATATACAGATAAGTCCAAAAGTCTGAGAGCACTAGAGAACTTTTTAGATTTATTGCCTATTTCTTTCATTATAAATTGCACTCAAATTGGTGCAAAATCTACATCTTCCAAAGCGTCAAAAGCAACATTATTTGAGTTTAAAACTCATGCAAAAATGGTCAATGCAACAAATTTGCTTATTTGATTAGAATCCTAGAAACAACATAGAAATCTTAACCATTTATGTTTCAGTTTGCATCTTTTTAAAGTCCCACAATCCATGTCAATATCCCAATAAAACACAAGATTTTCATTGCGGACAAGACTTCCAGATTCAAACGTCTACAAATCTCACACTATTATTAAAAAGGAGTCCATAAAACGGCAACTTTAAGAAACATAAAACTGAGCAACCGAGTAGCGGTCTCTGGCTTTTCACATCACGCCATCATATGCCACTAGATCTCTAACTCTCCAAGAAAAGAGACGAGTGAAAAGCAATAAAAAGGGACGGAAGAGAGCGGGGGCCATTCCACTCTAATTACTCTCATCTTTGCACAGCGAGAGGATCTAATAAAAGAAGAAGAGTGTCATGGTATTTGAAGATAAATGTCAGTGTGCGCGCGTGTGTGTGCGCAGGCGTCAGAGACAGACCGCATGTGTATGCTAATGTAATGTCATCTGTGTGTTTATATATATCTGTCAAGCAGTGTTGTGCTGTGGCTCAAATGCAGAAGAGTCCGTGTGTACCGGTGCCGGTCGGCCTCTGGAGGAGGGTGATGATGGTACACACAACATGATGGTAATAACAGCACGCTCCACAACCGCAGCCAGCCCGTGTTTGCCCAAAGGGACTGGACGTAAGCACTATCCAAATGTCAGGGTCACATGCTCGGGATGGACCGAGATTGAGCTGGCAGCAAGCCTGGGGAGAGAGAAAAAGAGAGAGAGTGGATCAACAGAGGTGGTTACTGGAGGGATCAGCTGGTAGAAATATGATCATTTTATTTGTTATGTTCAAAGCCTGCTTAATTCAACTGTCAAGGAAGTATGATGTTTACATTCAAGACACAGTTCACCCAAGTATGAAAATGTATTCGCCCACTATTCACAAAGACGCATTATACATGTGAATGCATGTTATGTAGTGGAAGTGTAAACTAAAGCTCAGCTTTGAGAATTATTAAAGGAGGACTTTCAGAAAATAACACATTCAACAAATCTTATTTAGTGAAGGGCTATAAAATATTTCGACAAGACTGGATCAATAGATATTAATAACAGATTGTAGTGTTCATTAACTTTATTTTAGTTTTAGATTTATTTTCTATGCGCTTCATTTTTATATATCGGCATGATATTGCTCTTTTTTATTTCCTCTAAATAATTTCTATAAGTTTAGTGATTTATTCATTTAATCTAATGTGATATTGTGATATTTTATACACTACCAGTCAAAGGGTAAAACATTTTTAAACTTTTGCTTAAATGACTGAAATGTAATATCATTTTCCTGATATTCATGTTTTTTTTTCACGACAAAAATTATATTTTATTTAATAAAAAATGTTTTAGATATGGATAACTTTGACCGAATGATGAAGACAGTGCAGCCAATAATAACACAAAAAAGAGGGGAACTCTTTATGTAAAAAAACATCTCAGGGCGAAACCTCAAGAAGGTGCTTGAGAAAATGACAAGAAAACATTTCTGCAAATTCTAGTCAAAAGGTGATCAAATATAATGTGTTTTAATATTTTTGTTACAACATAATTCCCATAGTTCCCTATGTTTTAATTCACAAATAAAACATTATTTTTCATCAAGTTCATTATTATTCTAGAATATGAACACATAAGTGAGTAAGTGTCCAAAAACGTTTGACCGGTGGTGTATATATTACACATGAATGTATTGTTACTCAAAAATTTCACTTGAAGGAACAGTTCCCCAAAAATTCTGTCTTCATTTACTCACCCTCAAGTTCCAAATCTGTATCCATTTCTTTTTTCTGTTAAACACAATGAAAGATATTTGGAAGAATGTTTATAACCAAACAGTTCTCAGCCACCACAGACTACCAGCAGAAAAAATGCTTTATCTATTTCTTTGTTTGGTTGAACAAAAATACATTTTGAAGAATGTAGGAAAGCAAACTTTTGACTACCATTGTCATTTTTCCTTCTATGACAGTCAATGGTGGCCAAGAACAATATAACGGGTTTCATATTGTTTTGGTAACAATATAAAATGCATTTGGAGTGGAGTAAAAAGATTCTTTAGACGTAACATTTTTCCAAAGTTAAAACATGCTTAGAAAGTACAGAGACTTCAAAAAAGTACTTTAAAAAGAATCTTCTGGGTTTGCTAAATAGTCCGTTTAGATTCTCTAGGAGTCTCTGCTTGCATATGATCCAGTGCTTGTATTTATAAGGATGTTGGGGTGTGTATCACACAGTAGAAGTGATTAGCAGGCCTGTGTCAGAGGTGTGCGGTGAAGTCCAGCTGCTCTCTCTCTCTCTCTCTCTCTATCTCTCATGTGTGCTGTGTATGGCAGAGCTGTCACCTCATTGCCGTATGATGGAGCACTTCTTGTGTTAACCTTTGGCCTCCTGCTATCGCCTGCCATCTTGTCCTCACGGCACAGAACAGGACACTTCTGCTGACTGTATTAAAGTTGTCCCACGGGTTCTCGCTCATAAGCACCCTGTATTATTGCCTTCTGATTATTTCACATCATGTCAAAGCTTTCGGGATATCTCAGTGGTGCGTGAAAAACATTCCCGTCCATCAAACAAACACAATTAGAATTTAACGTAATATGTACATTTCTTAAAATGAAAATGCTGTCATCATTCACTCATCCTCTCTGGTCATTTTAAACCAGCTAAGATATTTTGAAGAAGACGCAGGCACACTTTCACTTGTAGTGTATGGACACAAAACCAATGCAAGTTAATGCCGGTTAACAACATTCTTCAAAACATTTTCTTTTGTTTTCTGCAGAAGAAAGAACGTCATTCAGGTTTGAAATGACAAGAGAATGAGTCAATGATGACAGAATTACATTTTTTAGGTGAGTTATCACTTTAATACATTTTGAGTCTTTGGGTCTCTCTGCATTTACCTTATTTCATTAAAAGAAAAATGTTAAGTCAAAAAAACTCAACCTCATGCCATTCCAGATGTATAGGACTTCCTGTCTTCATTTGAACAAAAACAAATAATATATAAATAAAATAATTATACAATAGGTAATACGAATCACTCTAGTGGGATATGTAAGTGTTAATGTACAGGCAGGTGGTTGTTATCACAGAAATAAGCCGCGAGTAAAAGTCATTTATTTCGGTTCAAAGTTAAGAAACGACGTTTAAATTCACACACAAAAAAATTGGTTTAATCATTTATAAATATAATGTCATATATGTTATTAAAAGACATGTTCTTATTTAATTTGCCAAAAAAACTGTCAAAATGATTTGCTGCATCCGGGTTACCGTGAGATATTCGTTGTTATCTGGGTATACCGAAGGGATGTTATCTTTTGGTTAAATCAGGATCAGTTTCGTGCTACCGTGCTAGCTGGACAAGTAATATTATTAAATATAAATGTAACATAATTGTAAGAAACCTTTGGAAGAGTTGTGGAGATGCTCTCAAGGGTAACTGGACCTAAAGGACTCACGTTCTGGTAAATTCTTGCTGGATAAACTCAAACATTGCCCCTCGTTTTTCTGTAGAACTATATTGTATTTCTCTCTCATTGCATCAGTAAAACAGCTTGCCAACACCATTTCATGTTAACGCTGAAGGTTTACGTGTGAATTTAAACATAAATAGATGTGAATCAGTTACCCCAAAACAAAGCTCTCCACAGTGTATTATGAAAGACCGCCCACACGTACACACATTCGGCAAAGAAAACCTGCCTCAGCTCGGCTGTATCCTTAACAAGGTAATTCCCAAGTCAATCCTGCGAGCATGGATTGAGAACCTTATTAGGTCTGACAGAGAGGTGTGTGTATTCTGACACCGTCTGAACCGAGCGGTGTGTGTCAGCCGAATAATTGGGGGTTGTGTGTGTGATGCCATCTCACCATAATTGCCAGAGCTCACATGGGAGACCCGACCATGTCAAAAGCAACAAATTGAAGTCGCGTGTGTTTGTGTGTATGACACCAAAAGCGTGTCGTCGCTTGCAGATCAATCACGTCTGTAACTCTCTTCTCGCTGCAAACGATATCATCTATGTGAAAATGGGTTACAGGCAGTGCGATCGCTATGTTTTGTTCTTGTTCAAAAACATTAATGTGGCTTGATTTGAGAAATAATTCAGTGGAAAATGAACATCGATGTTCTTGAGAATCCATATGGCGCGAATAAGTGTTTTTCTGTGTATTTGGTGTGTTATAAGTTGCCCATGCAAACGCGAATGAAGTGTTAAGCACGAGTGATTTACATGTTGTGTCAATGCAAAGATGCGATAGGATATCCGACGGCGCGAATTGAGTGTTTTGGGCATTTGGCAAATGTTGAAAAATCTGAACTTTGGCGAAAATTCGGGCTGAGTTAATCAATCATCGGGCTTGCTCTAGTAGTGATGTGATTATGACGCAGCTAATAGAGAATCGCGATTGGTGGGAACGCACTATAAGACCAAACTGTATACGCAAGTAAGGTGGACGTACCTGTCAGTACAATTGAAGAGGAACCTGATGTTCCAAATATGGTAAGAGGTGTTACATTTCCGTCACACGCTTGCAGTATTCAACCAATCACTACACACTGGTTAACTGGCCAATCATAACACATCTCGCTTTTCAGAGCCATGAACTTTGTTAAAAATCAGTGCGTTTCAGATAGGAGATACAAACATGCACGGTATGTAGAAAATACAGGCCTGTTTGAACCTTAAACCGTGTTGACACATCGCTTTACATCTAAAAAAAATATTTGTTTTAGCCGTGTCATATGACCCCTTTAATTCTCCCATTACAATAGTAACGTCTGAAACAATGACACCTTATTTCATACACTGGACCTTTAAAAAATGCATACAAAATATAAAGCATGCAAGTTAGGAACAAGATGTGGTTGAGGAAAGGAAAAATAAAGACGCATCGCTTACAGTTCTCCATTTCTGAAGATATGCTTTAATGAAATACAATGCATAAATAATATCCTGACAAATAAAAGCATCAGGATTTCCTGAGTACACTCTTATAAAAAATCAAGCCTTGCATGTCTTCAGTCTCATTCTCAGTGCTGTTGAAGATAATGAATTACTCGTTGCATCCTGTAACATAAAGCCTGTTCAGTACACTGTAGTGCGACCGGGAGCCACAGGATCAGATGGTAATTGGGTAGAAAAGCTGAAGATGAAGCGATCCGTAAAACCAGACGCACAGATGAATGAGAGCGACAGGTAAGACGGCGCCGTTCCTTAACCGTGATTCACCAACACATTCTGTTCAGAAAGAGAGAGATTGAAAGAGAGAGATGTGATATACTGAAAAACATTCTGGAGGAATCAAATATGAAATATCAACATATGATGGTCGAGGCTCATACGTTTCCATAGGGGCTGTTGATGATTAATCACGATTAATCGCATCCAGAATAAAAGTTTTGTGTTACAAAAATATGTCTGTGTACATTAATCTTGTATTTATAAAAACACACATACATGCATACGTTTAAGAAAAATATAAAAATTAATAAATGTTTAATATATATATATATTTAAATAATTTAAGTCAATAATTAATGAATAATTTGTAAATAAAAACATCTAGATCTTTCCTAAATATACAGTATATACAGTATATGTTTTCTCATTTATAAATACAAAATTAATATGCACATTACAAAACATATATGACGTAAACAAAAACTTTTATTCTGGATGCGATGAATCGCAATAAATAGTTTGACAGCTCTAGTTTACATACTTGCAGAATTTGCAGAAAATGTAAAAAATGGAGCCGTCAAGCGATTCAAATCTTTTATCTAATTGATCACATGATGTGATGATTAATATAATTAATCGCAAATTAACCACACATCTAATTTGGCTGAGAAGTTGTTGAAAATATCACAGATGTTCACAAATAGTCAACCACACAGAATATTGAACAACATCACATCAGGTGCTGAAAGAAAACGCTGCTAAAAAAACATTCCAGTAAAGATGTGCAGTCATCAGGGGCGGTTACGTCGTATGGCTAATAATCACCCAGAAAAGGTCAGAACCCTTAATTCCAGTGATACGAGGTTCTCCACTCACTACAGAGGGTGTGTGCCAGAGAGGAGATGGAGGGAGGACAGGGAAAGACAAGAGAACACAGAAACAAAGAGAATCCGGTGAAAGGGAGGACATACGATGACATCACTCACATTCATAGCGATCCACAGAACTATTACTTCAGAACTCTATGTCTGACCTCTGAGGTTCCTTGGCATAAACGCAGGCGAAACGAAGACGGAGACTTAATTGATGGCAACCAGTCAGACGCACCAAGGGCCGGTTTAACCTCACCGTCTTTCACCCAGTAGTCACAAATGGCCCGGGTCACAACTCTCAGCATTGATACCAATTACCGCCCCCACGCCTCCCAGAACTCTCTAAACAAATATAAAATTGGTTTTCTTTACAGTTCAGAGGTTATTTCTTAGCTCACGGTGTAGTCCATGAATGCAGGCTATATAAAGAGAGATTTTTAATACCACTCATACCAACGTAGCAAGACCCACAAAGAACCTGCGCAGCGGTCGCCTCCTACGGTTTTTGTCGCGGCCCATTGTCGGCTCAGCGGGCTTGAATAAGTCTCAGTCCCTTATCGATCGGACTGTCTTTCCCTGTGGTCGAAAGCAGACTAAGCTAGTGTTTGAGCAGAGAATCCGATTCTGATAACCCCCCGAGGACCTCCGGATCACAGCGGGGAGCAAACCACCAGTGCCGGGGAGGCAGAACTAAGAGTGGGGATATAGAGATAATTACAATGGACCCGACAGTAGGATCCACTGTGCCAGTGCGGTGTATTGACCTGCGGTTGATGGCGGCGGGGCGGGGCGAGAGGTTTGGGTGTCGTCAGAAGGTACGGGGGAGAGAAACATAAGACATGAATAAGAAAGCAGAGGGATCGATGTCCCAGTCGTAACGGATTCCTCGAAACGCATGCAGGAAGAAAAAGGCAGTGTTAATGAAAGAGTTAATGAGCTAAGAGAGATTTTTCAGGTGAGAATATAACATTTGATGTGAAGTTAAAAAGTATGATGTCACCAAAAGAGGCATAAAGGGTACTTAATACTGTAAATAGGTATAAAATACCAATAAAATAAAATTGATATCACAATGTTTTTTGATAACTGAATGCGTTTAATACTTCAAAAAGTTATTAAGTCAGACTTTTAGGTTGATGCAAATAACACAAACAATGTATGCGGACGACTATCAGCGATAGGAAAGAATATGAAAAATGTATGAAATATTGCAGCATTTATTGTAAGATGCTGCAATCCGCCCTCTAGTGGTTATCCATCTCAAATGATGTTAGTGGTGTGGGCGGGGCATCCATTAACTCCTCCCCTCCACTTGTCAGGGCTGTTTTAAACATACAATCAATTTGCAAAAAAACACAAGCCACGGCAATTTTTTGCCCATTTGAAATTACATTTCACTCGGAAATATGTCAAAATACAGAAGAAAAAAGATCTTAACTTCCGGTTCGCAGGGCCTTTAATAACATAAAAAATGATCAAATTTGAAATGTTGACTCAACAATATACAAAAAAAGTAAAGGTTAATGGACTAAAATTGTTAACCAAAAACATATATAAAAAAATACTATAAATTTATAAAGCAAATTTTTTCTTTAAATTAACATTAACATTTAAATTAAAATTTTCATACAAATATATTTTTTTTTTAGAAAACTACAATTAAACTAGTTTATAAGGGCACATGCATTTTAAAAAGAGAATGACCCGCACTGATAAGCTATTTACAATAAATGCTGCAATATTTCATTTCAATTAACAGAATTGTTTTAGTTTTAGCACTTTAATAATCTTATGTACAATATATGATAATACTTAAGATTTGTAAAATCTATTTGAAGTATATTAAAATGCATTTTATATTTGTTGCCTCAACAAGTTGAGGGACTAAAAATATTGACCAAAAACACATAAAAAATTAACCTAAAATTGTAATAAAAATACTACATATTATACAGCAAATAAAAAATTAAAATTAAAATTAACATGAAAAATAATTACTAAAAAACATGGCTAATTTCAACTGAAAACTAAGATTGAATGTAACATACTGTAATTCAGCAAGTTATCACACTTTAAATGTTCTTCAAAATACAGTTTATCCATACTAATGTATCCGCAGTCTTTGGATTTGAAATGCCAATGTTTAGGATTCACAACCATATTTCCATATACGCCAGCTGAATAAAATATTACTCCTCCAAAGTCAATTCTCTTCTTTAACTCTGGATATCTGTAACATTAAAGCCAGATAACAACCACTGCTATTGTAAATACAATCCTTTCATTACTATTCATACAGCACATTACAACAAATCTTCTAGTAAAAATCAGTTGTGACTCTGTATAAATCTTGATCTAAAGATTTTGTATAAATCACGTTTGATATAGAACGGGTCTGTCATTATGTTTCATAAATGAACTGTGTACGAGCATAACCATATTCAGCTCTCCAAACTGAAATGACAAACGTGTTCAAATACAACCTCACAAACATAAACGAAGCCAAATTGGATGTCCACCAGAAAAGTGGCGAAACATTTGCGCTTTGTAAACTGCTCGCTTTCCTCTCCGCTGTGTCGTCTAAACTTTCTCATTGTTAAAAGCGAGGGAGAGACGCCACGCTGGCAAACAGGAGAGAAGCAGATGAAGAAGAACGATCAAACGAGACAAACAAACAAGGCCGAGAGGGAGCTCGTCTCTGAACTCCTCGCATGAAAAATAGCCAGCGGCGACAGCGAGCAGCTTCTATCTGAGAGCCAGATCTGCTGATTTTACTTCACCCACTTCTGATGCGCTGTCTGATCTGTTAAATCACACAGACGCCGGTGATCAAAAATGCGGGGGGGGGGGGGGAAGCGCTCGCAAACACATCTGGCGAGTGGCGCATCCTGAATAAAGCATTTAATGGGATTGATAGGAAGTGATTATGGGTTAGATCTAAATGTTTTTTCAAACACCTTTCATTTAGCAGGAAGTTTCATTGGGGTATGGAAATCGATCTCAAAGAGAGTCTACCTTGGTTAGACTTCATACTGGTTGCTAGGGGTAGGCGGTATGAGCAAATATATCACAGCGTGTGTCCATTTATACCGCGGTGACATTACAGTACATTCTTAAATAAAAACGCTATTCAAAGCGATGGCATAGAAGACATTTTTGGATGCTTAAAGAACCAAAGTGTCATTGAAATACATTCAAATTAATAACTCCCTTACTAGCCTCTTGATATATGTCATTTATATAGAAAAATCAGCTGATGATTTTGTAGCAGGTACGCTAACATACACTAGCAAAATGGATTTCTCTCCTGAGAACGTGACAACATGTGTGAGTCGAAACGTGTGCATTCTTTCCAGCCTTTTCAAACACAAGAAGAACTTTCTCAAAGGTCAGACGGGTTTCGCGACCCCAAGCTCTGCAGCCACTACATCATGTCCGGTGTGACAGGAGATTGCGGGGAGGCCTGAATATATGCACGACCTTTACCCTCTTCATCTCTGGACATCAAGCTTGAAATGCCCTTTGCTCTAGTGACATCATCACTATTATCTAAAAAAGTCATTTATGAATATTGTAATTAGATAAAAGTAAGTTTAAAAAAAGCATATTCATCTTGCTCAAGCATAAAATCCACATCATCTTATTCAATTAATGTATAAGAAATAGGAAAACACTTAAAGCTGTAAAGTGTTTATCTCAGAGGGAAATACATGTATAGGCTCAAGAAGACATAATAATACATATTATTTTGTAAACTACATTAAGTCTCGTTTTTATTCGTCAACAATATGGATTATACATTTAATTCTACTCATCGTCACATGACCAGCATAAACGTTGCGTCTCATCTCGTTTTCGTCACGTGATAAAGGTTAGTTGATGAGGATATTTAGTCACAATATTCGTTAAGGAAAGCAACACTACTGCAAAGAAAACCATACAAAAAGCCTATTTGCTTTGGGTAAAGAAACCCACAATTTGGTTGCTCTTCTTATGATGTCTGATGACAACCGTGAAAAAAAAATCACAGGCTTTGAAGCCGGTCCGCAGAGGTACTTCAAACCAGCCTTTGTGGATGGAGTGATGGGCAGCCTGAGCAATATTTGCCGCTCTTCCTAACAGCTTCAATAGAATAAAACAGAGGAGAGAGCTTTTTGGAGACCAGACAGACAAAGTGAACCGCCTTGTTTCAGCGCCAAATGGGAAACGGCACAAAGATCCATTCGGCGTAACAAAGCAAGAAAGCCATTCCTAATGCACTTTTATTACACCTGGAGAGCGGGACGTAGGGGGGGGAAATGGGGCAAATCTATCATAGTTAATCTACGGAAGCAAAAACTGAAAAATTCTTGAGTTTAAATCCAAAGCGCTTTTTGTCAGAACACTGTCTGTCCACATGGACACATGATTCTCGGGTTATCAGAGGGAAGGCGCAGGGGCACGACTGCTGCACGGCTACAGAAAGGTCATACCGGCCATTGTGTTTCAGGTTCCCGGCCTCTTGATTCCCTGCTGACTGCAGCTTCAGGGCTTTGTATGGATGGTCGTAGGCCATGTGGCACGTCTGAGCCAAAATGAAGCCTTCAGAATGGGCTTGATATACCGTTTGATAGCACAAAGTGCAGACAATAGCGGTGGAGCGATTGAAAGAGCCGAGAAGAGAAAGAGAAGTACAGATCGAAGAATGAATGGAGAATTACGGCTGTAAAGAGTCGTGTATCGAGCCTTTTCTGATTCTATCTTTTTGTGTTGCGCCAATTGTGTAGTCACTTTTGCTTCCAGTATCCTTTCAATGTAAAGGCAGATAGATAGACGCAAACTGAATCTATTTTCACAACAATGCCCCCTTTATAAAAAAAGCAAACTAGCGTGAAGATTTACCACCAAGATGAAATCCCTTCACACAAAAACAGCATTTTCAACAAATTAGATTATTTGATAAAAGTGACTTTCTGAGAGAAACAAAATTAATTGTTTAAAACTTAAGCAAACTTTGTGACATGATAATCAAAATAAAAACATTATTTGTAATACATTTAGATAAAAACTGCAAAGATTTTTTTTTCAAGCATAGAAACTACATTTGCGTTTTGTTTAATGAACTAATTTGTATGTTGAGTCATAAGCGATTGAAATGATATTTCCTTTGAAAAACTCAACAGCTGAAATCATTCTTAAAAAATATATATTTTAAGGTAAGGAACAATATTTTTTTTACGTACTTTTCATAAACCCGTTTCTGTTTATTTGTAACCAGGGCTGTAAGCGATTAATCACGACTAATATGATGCAAAATAAAAGTTTTCAGTAGCATAATATTTGTGTGTGAACGGTGTATAAAAATTATGTATCTTTAAATACACGCATGTATTTTTAAGAAATATTATGTATATTAATATATAAAATATTTGTAATATCAAATTAATTATATGAAGAGTTTGGTTTCAAAATGAGAGAACATCAAAAATCATGTTTTTTAATTGTCCATTCCAATTAACATCAATCAAACTGCAGTTTGTTTTGATTTAAGCCATAATAACAAAAAAATACAGCTAACCAACACAATAAAAAGTTGATAACATAATCAAAAAAACAAACTCTTCATATATAAATATAAAAATGTATGTACACATAATTATTATACACAATACAAACACGTTTATATAATGTAAACAAATCCTTTTATTTTGCATTCGATTAGTCATGATTAATCGTTTGACTGCCCTATTTTCAACCACAAAAATTTACCGGCTACATCTTCAAAGTACACCGGTTCGATTTCAACTTTACCATTTTGGAGATTATAGCAATTCAAAGGGTTAACACACAGAGAACTTTCACACCAGATTTTTTATGACAGAAAGAACATGTTGGACAAACAGACGTGAAAATGAACTTCTTTGCTTTCATGCATGGTTGATCAAAGTTGATCACGAGGGGCAGGAAGCGGGAATGTTGTGGTAATCCCTTCAGCCAACAGACAAGCAGTCAGCCAAGCACAACAGCTTCTAAAACTCATTTAATGTGTTTCTTCAGCCCGCTCCCACATGTTCAGATAATCAACAACACAGACACTTAAAGATATCTTACTTAGTTTTCCCACAAGACCAGAAAGATTACAATGAATGTTAATGCACTCTTTCTTGCGGCTTTGATAAAGTCAATGCGTGTTGTAAGCGTCATGCTCTCACGGTTAACGCATGTTGTTGTCTCCCTACATGTATCTTTCGATGTAAAGGTTGTAAGAGACTACGCCATACATTTCAATAAAGTGTTAATCAGTGTTTGCCTTCCACACGTTCTCACAGAAATTAAATCAAGAAAAAGCTCTTGGTCTTTCTCTGCGCAAAAATGCACGTCCACGTGAAGCTTTCTGAGCCATTATCACAAACAAGATAATTCCCGCCATCTATTATATTGTGTAAATGTGCCGCTGGAACAATACGTTTGCTATGAATTCAAACCACTTAAGCGCGGCACGTTCAAGAAACTTTTCAAATCCGCGCCGCCAACAAACTCGCCATTATACTTGATGTTGTTTGCCAATGCGAGCGCTATTATTTCAGGACACAAAAGAAAGAGAGAGAGGGGACGAGCAGCGCCTCGGAAAAAGAAAGATAATGGTGTGCGCTTTGATTGGTTTCTTCTAACACAGGCAGACCGAGGATCAATTCACTTTTTGAAAAGAGGGGACGGTTGTTTACAACAAGGGACCCGCAGCAATATGAAAATGAAATCAATAATCCCGCTGTGTGGAATGGATGGATCTGCACCTACAACAGAAAGAACGAGAGAGGTGGAAAGGAAAAGGCAGAGTTTGGGAGAGATTTAAAGGAATCAGCTAGAAATGATGGCAAATGATGAGCTTTGTGACAGCTGGTCCATTCAAGTCTGTTGTTGTGAGCAATAATGGGAATATCAAAGGTTCTTGTTATTAATTTAGAAATTTTCCAATCAGAATTGTAGTTTTGTGGCTTTGAATCTATGCTTTAAAGTTATATGTAGTGAAGTGTAATATTAAATTAACGCTTAAAAAAACTAAATATTATTTGAAAAACGTAAACTTTATCACATAAAACAAAAAATCAAGTCGCTAATATTATTAACTGAAAATAAACAACTACAGTAAAAACTAAAACTGAAATAAAAATAAATTCAAACTATATAGCCACACAAAAATTGTAAAAATTAAACTAGAAATGAACATAAACACTAAATATTCTATTACAAAAGCTAAGACTAAAATAAAACAGAAAACAAAACTAAAATAACTTGAAACGGAGACGTTTCAGCGGCAACAACATAAACCTTACGTGGACCAAACTTAACTTCCGGTACCTCCGCAAAGAATCAATTTATGTTGAATATTTTAAATTGTATTTATTACAATTAATATACAATTAAATATTTATAAAAATGAATATTAATATAAATGAAATGAAATGAAATGCAATACAAATTGTTGTATTATATCCAAACAGAGATCGGAAGTTAACTTTGAGCCGGGTGCATGTGTCCGAAATACAGCAAAAATACTGATGACTCATCTTGCACCACAGACACTTTTGTCCAATCAAATGCTTTTGAGAATGTGTAATGCCCAGTGCAACCAACTAGCTAGAAGCAAATCAAGATTCATTGGAAGTCTTTTGTCCAACAGTACATCCAAAAACTGAATTACACTGTTCTTTGTGCCAAAACATGAAAACAAATCATTAGCATAGTGGTTCTATTTACTTATTTTCTATGTTCTATTGACAATCTCTCACTTCATATTGCATCTTTAACATTGATTTGGCATTTAATACATTATCATAAAATAGAAGCACATCTGATGCATCTTTATACGCACATCATAAGACGATAAAATGATAAGGCTTTCATTTATTTATTGCAAAAAATGTTAAAAGCTCTCTCAATTTTGCTCTCTCAAAGGAGTCTGCTAAATGAATAAATGTAAATGTAATCTATTGTGCCAATGTCAACTCTGCACTTTAAGCTTTCCATCAATCTCCTTCTATGTTCTCTTTCCTCTCATTGAAAAGCCAGACAGATATTGTGCTAGCTCAGACCCAGCGATCGCACACAACAGAAACATTTTATTTGATGCCTAATGCAGGATAATTTATTCCAGAATGACCCATTTATTTTAACAGGCTGTCGATGCCCTCTTGGGCCACGCTGGTATTGACTATTTGTTAGTGGGTGCTGCAGTTGTTGCCAGTCATTGCATTTGTGTCCCGTTTTACGTCCAAATAAATAACAAGCTGTCACGCAATAATCCAGCAACACTGGATCGAACACACGCTCACACATGGCTCGGAGTCGCCACAGTGGGGGATCATGGGAAGGCCCTGGAGCACCAGTCTGTTCCTCAGACTCAATCTAATGAAGAAAGATAGCATCTCTCCATCTTACAGGAGTAAAGCAGCTCTGGTCAGAAATGAACTCTGTTTGATCAGAGTGACATGTATCATGATCGCAGTGCCGGATAGGATGTAGGAGTGAAGTAAGGGGCGTCGCTAAGGCACGTTCCCCAGTATAAAACTGAACTGCATTGCCCCAGTATACATTTTATAAGTTTGAAAAAAAATATTTGTCTGTGTAATCATTAATATTGATAATAGCGGCAAAAAACAGATCTATATCCAACGTAGTAACCTAATTCACGCTCCATCTTTTAACTCAATCATTAAAAGCCCTTGAAGATGAAAACCTTTGTAAAGTCTGTAAAATTGCATTATTGCTTAGAAAAACATTTGTGTTCTGCACTTTCAGAAATTAAATTAATATTTAATTTACTAGCTCTAGTTAAGGACATTACATAAGTTGGCAGAACCTATGGCTGAGATAACTATGTGCTAAAAATATGAACCAACTTTTTTTGGACTTTGCTGTGAAACCAGATTTTTTTTATAATATTAGTTGGAGCCATAAAACAACAGTTGTTTTATATTGTAACTGTGGATTCGTGAAAAGATGTACTGTGATTATTGATTGTTATCATTGTGTAATGAAATTTCTATCCGCTTTCATTATTTCCATACAGTGCATACAAACATGTTAAGTAAGTTTATATTTAGTAATGTTGAAGATATCCTTCGTCGATATTTTTAAATACATAAACATTTACCTTCCCATGTACTAATGCACTGTAGGAATAGTGGTTTAAGCAAAGGGATGTTTGTATAGTGCATTGTGTTGATCTTTTAAGCGTTTAATAAACTTTCCAATAGAACCAACCACCTGTTTGAAAGAGATATCTATAATATTTAGTTATATTGACATTTTAAATTAGTGTTTATTTAAATATATATGTAATAATTATTATTTCATTTTATAATAATGTATATTTATGTATTTAATAATACAAAATTATAATTTGTACTCGTAATTTTGCTTTTGTCATGTAATTATTTCTTTCTTCTTTTTTAAAATGCTGTATAGGTAAATTTATTTGTATTTCATTTACTAGGGATGTAACCATATCAACATCTCACTGTACGATAATACATCGGTATAACGTCCACGGTTTGATATTCGTTCAGTATATAAATTGACAAATGACTTGGAAAGTTTCTTCATCCTTTAATCATAACTGTTGATCAGAGGTATGAATTATAGTATGTTATTGGTCAAATGACCTAAAATCCCTTTTACAAAATAATTGCACCAGATGGACCTTCCAAAGCTATTATCTCTATTATTTTTTCTAACATTCTCCATGTTAGTCCCAGATGATCTATCGTTTCATACAGTCATGTGACCACCATAATATTAAGACAATTTTCCTATTGCGATAACACGGGATCGATAATATTGTTACATCCCTAAAATATTTAAGCCTTTATTTTGTATGATTGAAAGACATGTTGTAATGGTTTAAGTAAACTACAATAACCTTGATTCTTAACCAATAGACGGCCATAATAGAAGTCTACGACTAAGACATCTTACAGAACATTCAAAAGCTTTGCGACAAAAAACAGTTTCCGATGAAAATAATTTAAACGACATTATTGACTAAAGCACATTAAACCGTCTCATGCTGACCATGCGGCCTCATTATAACAGAATCTTACTGTTCATCTGAGCTCTGCTGCCTTTTCATTATGTGGACAGAAGCTTTGAAACATCTGGTTACAGGAGCCTGGTCTGAACCTGGTCTGAACTGACACGGAGAGAGACACACACACACACACAGATAGACACACTTGCCAACACACACACACACAAGCACACACACACACACGTGGGGCATTAAGCCCTCGAGCCAGCAGTGATGCTGATTACAGGGCTGGAGCTTTGGGGGCAAATTTAGTTCTGAAGAAACAGCATTAAAAGTTTGGGGCGGCCTCTCAAAAAGTTCAGTCTTGACACAACAGCCCCTGCCGCCCCGCAGCATCAATCCAGCACTAACTAGCCTATCCCCTTCTCTGCCTCTCTCTCTTTGTTTTCATCTTCTCTGTATCCCAAGATTCAACTGGAATTTGTTAAACAGATTTTACATTGCCAAAGCACAGAAATATGAAATATAAACATTCTACATAAACCTTCTTCTCTCTCTTTCTTTCTCTCTCTCTCTCTCTCTCTCTCTCATAAGTTGCCTACAAACACGACTGAATTTACTAGACAGTCAAATGCACTCAAGATTCAAGATTCAAGATTCAAAGGAGCTTTATTGGCATGATAAAAGAAAATGTACATTGCCAAAGCACAAGATTAAATATAAACATGCACAAATACAGATTAAGATAAAAAATTAAATAGAATAAAATGAAAAGTCTATAAGTAAAAAAAAAAAAATATATATATATATATATATATATATATATACACATCTCAATATAAACAGAAAAAGAGAAAAAGAGACAGAGAGAGACAGAGCACTCTCTCTCTCCATCTCTCTGTCTCTCCGTCTCTCTCTCTATCCGTCTCTCTCTCTATCCGTCTCTCTCTCAGTCTCTCTCTCTCAGTCTCTCTCTCTCCGTCTCTCTCTCTCCGTCTCTCTCCGTCTCTCTCTCTCTCTCTCTCTCTCTCTCTCTCTCTCTCTCTCTCTCTCTCTCTCTCTCTCTCTCTCCGTCTCTCTCTCTCTCCGTCTCTCTCTCTCTCTCCGTCTCTCTCTCTCTCTCCGTCTCTCTCCGTCTCTCTCTCTCCGTCTCTCTCCGTCTCTCTCTCTCTCCGTCTCTCAGTTTCTGTGCTTACTGCAAGGAAGCTCAAACCATCAATCCCCATCAAAGTCGCTGCATCTGGCCCTGGCCCTAAATGACTGGAGAATCCCGGTGCAGGGTGGAGGAATCAGCCAATTTCGGAGTCATTATCCCAGACAATGCCCAAAGAAGCATCCCCTCAAATGGAGAACGTAGGGTTTGCTCCAGGCCTTTCTCTCCACTTCTCTCCCTCAGTCTTCTTTCATTCCCGGGTATGCGGTTTTCCCAAAGTGAAGTATGTCAAGCGCAAGAGAGAGTTTCTCTAATAAGGGCTTCTGAATCCTCTAACTGCTGTCAAAGAGCTGCTATAATGAGAAGCGCTGTCTTTGATCTGTGTTTTAAAAAGGAACACGCAAGACTAAATATTTTCGATATTGAATAAATGGTGTAAGAAATTGTTGACTTAAAGGACTTTCAACACACACACATAACCATAAACACACCAAACAATCCAAACGTTAGGTTTTACAGATTTTTAATTTCAGTTGAAATATGCTAAAAAAAAACTATCGAAAAGACTGCAAAGTCAAAAGAAAAACATACGTAATGTTACTTTACAGTATTTAAAAATGTATGTTTTTTTACAGGATTTTTTTTTAAAGTGCAGATCAAAAGTTTAGGGTCACTTGACTGATATAATATAAAAATTATTTTACAAATGAATTAAGAAATTTTAAGTTATAGATGCTATATTTTAAATTAATTTAGTAATTATTTATATTTAATATATTCTATTTACTATAATACTATATTACGAAACTTTCAAACAGTAGTGTGTAAATGAAATAAATTCATGTCAATGCACCTAACTCATCAACAATTTGGGTTGCCAGTACCGTCATAATCCATCTTTAAACCAGAATCAATCAGACAGAGCATACGGTCCTGATTATTGTCAATATGCAAAGACCACAACCCCCCGATTTCACGTCATTCAACTGATATGTAAATATATAACATGCGTTTCCTCATATAAAACCAAAATGTGGCTAAATCATTGCAGCAAATGTCACTGCTTATCGTACGTTTTATGGCTGGATTCTAATTAGATGAAGTCAGATTATAACAAGGTTGACTGCATTTTATTTCACCCTTCCAAGCGGAGACGTCTGTTCTAAAATATTGGCAGGTAACACAAATGCTTGGCAAAAAATATATGATCCACAGCTGACCAACCTCCTTTTGAAAAGCTGATACATCTATATTTTAAACTGATAATTAACCCAAAGATCAAACGTATGTCATTATTTAATCGCCCTTGATTCAATTAAACCTCGTGTGGAACGCAAAAAGAGATGTTAGGCAAAACTTATGTGTCACGCTTTTCCCTACAAAAAACTCGAGAAAGGACAACAAAGCACCATAAAGGTGAAGACATCACCTCTGATTTCCACCCTGCAGCGGTGCATCTCAAATAAGACACGAGAGATAGTCTTTTCATCACACAGTAGTTTGGATTTTAATGAAACTGTAATGGTGCTTTTTTGTCATTTTTTGTGGAGCCTAGGAGTGGGTTCTTATTTACTTACATTGCGTGCAAAAAGAGCAGATATTCTGTTTACTTCTCAGTTAGTCTTGCTTTGAGGAAAGAAAGACATACAGGCTTTATTTTTCCGAAGAAATACGTCATATTAATATCGAGTCTTTCTATTCAGCAGGTATGAGCGCTGGGGAATTTCACTGAATGAGCAAAAAAAAAAAAAAATAGAGTCTGTGCATGCAGAATAAGGATCGATTGCAAACCAACACAATTGATCGGGATTTTGTGCTTTTGTTGCAATAGCTATTCTCTGCTTTTGTGAAAGTTGAGCGTACAAAGACGCAGCGTGCGACTCCACGTATGCATTCGGACGCGCTTGATCAAACAAAACCTCTTGATCAAACAACCTTTATTATTAATAAGCATCCTCTAGGCAAAAACCAGAGAAGAAAACAAAATTGGCCAAACAAAAATAATATTTACTGTTGAGTAGCTGGGCTAAATAATCACAATTAAAGCGAGTACAAATCAACTGACGACACCTGCGTTCAACAGTTATATAGCACAGAAAGAAGAGAGAGGATTTATAGACCAACACAGAGAAGAAATTGGGGAGGGGGGAGGATGCGAGAGGGATAAACCTCCACCAACACACCAGATCCACATCCTGGTACTGAGAGCCGTTGCCATAGCAGTGATTATCACACACTCCCTGAGTGCAATGTGCACAAGTGAGCCAGCAACCCCGTCCACACACACACACACACACACACACACGGTCCCTGCAACTGGGGGGTGTGATGGAGTGAAGCCATTTTTCTACGGTTGCCTGGCTACAACCGAACATCAAAACGAGAAACTTCAGAAGAATTAATACCTTCAAAAGTATCCATTTAGCAACAGTGTATCAGAGAGGACGCCACGCACCGACACGTGATTGTGGACTGAAAGAAAAAGCGTTTTGTTGACTGTCTGAAGTCAACTAGTCAACAAAAGCACTGTCGTGGGGTCAGGTTCAGTTCTGTAGGACGGTTGTACACTTTGTGTTAAAAATGCTTGGGATGGAACACTTGAAAATTATTCAAAACGTGATTTTTAAAAGCATCTATAGCGCCATCTCTGTTTGAAACAAAATCGCAGGGTCCATTATATACTCATCTATACAGAGGTTTAATTTAAATGATGTAAATTCCAGCAAAATCATACACGACAGGTCAAAGATACAATTCAGCCATAACTGAAACTCTTCACTTGCCCTCGCGTTGTTTCAAATCTGTATATGTGACCCTGCAGCACAAAACCAGTCTTAAAGGAAGATTCCACTTTTTGGGGGAAATATGCTCATTCTACAACTCCCCAAGAGTTATAAGATGAGTTTTACCGTTTGGAATGTATTCCAAAGTTATTTTGTACATTTCCTAGCGTCAATATATTCAAACTTTATTTTTGTGAGCAATATGCTAAGGGCTTTATTTGGACAACTTTAAAGGCAACTTTCTCCATATCTAGATTCTTTGCACCCTCAGATTCCAGATTTTCAAATAGTTGTATCTCGGCCAAATATCGTCCTATCCTAACAGAACACACATGAATGGAAACGTATTCATTCTACTTGCGGATGATGTAAAAATTTAATTTTTGAAAAATTGACCCTTAAGACTGGTTTTGTTGTCCAGGGACACATAAATGTCTTTGTTTTGATAGACACAAAATAAGATATTTTGAAGAATGTAGGAAAGCAAACAGTTCTGGGGCACTTTTGACTGCCATTGTCATTTTTCCTACTATGGTAGTCAATAGTGGACAAGAACTGTTTGGTTACAAGCATTCTTCCAAATATCTTTCTCTGTGTTCATCAGAACAAAGACATGTATACAGAAACCACTCAAGGGCGAGTGAAGATAACAAAAATATTTTTGGGTGAACTGTCCCTTTAAATGAGGAATCGTTATTATAAGCTTGGTGTTGTGAAACAGGGTATGTATGATAAGGAGACCTTTTTAAGTAAAACTATTTAAAAGAAGTGAACGCAGCATCTTCAAAATGCAATTCTCATACAACAAGATAAAGAAAAACACTGAGATGAAAACAAGTTGTCGATCATCTTGACTCAGTACTAATCTATAATGTTTTCTACCTTAAATTATTATTACATTTATATTTCTTATAATTACACAGTCAATGGCTTTGCAAGTCAAATTTTGATCGATTACGTTGCAAGTTAAAAAGTTGAAATTAGTTGACTTGACTTATTGAAACTTATTTGGATGAGTTTGAATAAAGTAAAAATGCAAAATGTAGAATAGTAAACTGACAGTAGAGTGTATTGTATTTTTAATGGTGTAATGCGTATAGTGCAAAGTCAACTCAATAAAATGTATCTGTATACAGTACCACAACAATTACCTAAATCCTTCTTATATGGACATTATAAACACTACAAATTCAGGAGTGGGGTTTTATTATTTCATACATTTATTATTTCATACCTTCTTGGCAGTATTGATGCACTGCATGTACTCTTTGGCCAGGTCTGAACACTGAAGTGTCTGCGCGCGGTTCTCTCTGTAACAGTTCAGGATCTGAGCCTGCAGGATCGTGCACACGGGCTCCATGTTACGTGGCCTGCAAAAGAGGTCAAAGGTCAGTGAGCGTGAAGCCAGGAGGATTTTTCTCCAATGCAAAAGAATTCTGCACACAGTGGCAGTGAACGCTTATATAAAAACACAAGCACAAGATTCAGTATAAAGTAAATCGCATGACTCACTCACACCCCCCAGCCTCAATTCAACTCGTCCTGTGGATGCTTTAGTAGAATGAATGAATGCAGGGAGACAGGTTAAACTGAATTACCGGCAGAGTGGATATTCATTAATAACAGCGGTGTCGAGAGTGGCACTGACTAGACGAACTATGATAAATAACTCTGCGAGCGGGAAGGAGGTGTGGGGGGGTGAACAGACCCGGCAAACCCCACGGTACATCTGTACAGTAGACCCTGAAGAAATAAAGGGTGCGGCAAATAACCTGTCCATCATCATTACATCAGACAAATGCATTCGCTCCAACTAATAATGCGCAACCGAGCGCCCTTTGTTCCTATGATTGTATAAATGACAGTTATTGATTCAGATCATTTATTCGGAGATCTTTGGATGAAACTGATCATCTAAAGCGATCAAACGAAACGAGAGTATAAAACAAATACACGGATTCAAAAGAACGATTTGTTAAATAGAGCAAATCACTTTGGCTGCAAGGTACAAAAGAAATCAGCTTTCGAGATTTCAAGTAAAACTCGCAATTTATTTATTACGTTATTGTTGAACTTTTGGCTAAATTTGTGGTAGGGTCTGATCATGACTTGCTTCAAAAGAAGAACAAAGGGAAACTAAACGTTTAAAAACACGAAAATGTAAGGCCATGAACACACTTGACGTCTTTTTTGATTAGAAAAAGTTGACAAAAGCGTTTTTTTAGTAAATTAAAAACGCTGGCCGGGTCTTGTTACAAATAGCAACCGAACGCCATGACTTCAGAGGCTGTGTCCATGCAAAAAGGGAGCCCAGAGAAACAGATAGGCAGTGTAACGGAAGTCTATTTGAATTATAAACAGAAACGTATTTGCAATAACTAATCACATATTTAAAAACTATAATACAAATTTCCCGATAGAAATGTATTCAAAACATATTGAAAGTGAAAGTTCAGCTTTTATTTATACAAAACTATGGTCCAACCAGCGTTTCGGCCGCCATTTTTTTTTCGAGCTTGTTTTTGCTCGACCAATCACCTCCCTCGCATGTTTTTAAGGAGACGACACACTATTCACTTGTCAATGGTTAGCTGTGAAAAGGAGCTTGATGTAGGGTGTTTTTTCCAGAAAAGTTGAACTTTTCTCAACATAAAAGACGCACAGGACATTTTTTCAAAACACTGTTTACTCAATAGGATTATAATGTAAAACAGACTCTAGCAGCTTCGTCAAGTCTGAACACGGCCTTACTGTGTAAAAAAATTATCTGATATTTAGAAAGAATATTTTAATTATTAATTTAATAAATAATTTATTTATTCATTAAAGTAAACAATAGACTAGGTTAAACAAATGATGTACAATGATATCCTATTATCGGAAAGGGTGGTTAAGCATCTGTAGTTGTAGAAAAGTTGATCATAAACTGCAAACAAATTAAATATAAAAATGTATAATTATAATAATAATTTGTTACATTTATAAAGCACTTTTATGGACACTGAAAGGTGCTTAACATGGAAGGGGGAATCTCTTCAACCACCAGATAACTCTGTTTTCATAGATTTTCAAATTAATATCAATCATACTGCAATTGGGTTGTTTTTATTAAGTAATAATAACTCCAAAAATTGAGCTAATTAACACAATAAAAACATTATAACATTATAAAAAACATGGGATTTATAGAGCAACCTGTTCAATCAAAATAACTACTCTTGCAGCATAATTGACAAAAGCTAGCAAGATGTCACACCAGATATCACTGAACTGATTAAGCAAAGTGAATCTAGGAAACCCGGCCCTCCTTCTGTTTAACCGCAACGCAACATCTCCTTTGAGAAGTTCGACTGACACCCCACCTAATTGAAAGGCAATTTAAAGCCTCGGCCTGGCTTAGGTTTCGGCGGATTCAATTAAAACCCATCAATGACCACGCCATCGCCAAAGATACGACATCCGCCGATCTCCTTTCAAGCAGAGTCACACGTCTTATCGCTGTTTGTGAAAGCAGATGTGGGAGAAGGATGTTGAAAACAAACTTTCGTCAATAGCACATCTATGGACGTTAGCAGGACGCTGTGTATCAGATTCTTTATTTTTATCAGCCTCAGAAAGCGCTTTTTATTTTAATTACCATGTGAGAGGAAGAATGACTACAGTAGTCACATTCTATGCTCTGGTAGATAAGAAACTCTAATTTAAAATAAACTCCCTTCATCAGGAAACGGAGAAGGTGTCTGATAGAGCAGAGGCTTTATTAAAGCAGTCTGAAGCAGAAAATTGGCTCGCTCAAACCCGGACTGAACTAAATTGAACCAAATTAAAGGTGAGGTCCTTAATAAAAATATTAGCCGACCGCTTTGAAGAGCGAAATTCCCGCGTGTTTAACGCTGGTCTCACATCTGTAAATAAATAACACCGCGCTTGAAGATTAAATGTTAATTACGACAATTTCAACTATTATTTGTAATCTCTTTAACGGAGCGCAGAGCTACAGAACAAAGCGCAAAGACTTCAGAAAAGCTTTGCGAGGCGGTTACCCACAAAGCGCAACTCAAAAATATGGAAATGAAATGCAAAGAAAAAGGCGACGACAAAAGATTAAATTAGTCTAAAACACATTCGGTGCGTGTAGGAGCACACGCTCGTAACTTGGAGAGACAAGCTCATTATTTTGATGCTAAGGAGCGGTACGCCGGCTGAAAACTGCTAGATACCAAAGGCCGCGCGGAGGTTTAGTTGCCGCCCGCTCATTAATAATTTTCAATCAGCTCTTGTTGATAAGAGGACAAACAAGAACGCGGAATTAGGGGTGACAAAAATCTCTCCGAACTGGGATTACGCTCCAGAAACGGAGATAAACAAATAACGGCGAGGTGGGGGAAACACAAAAACACCAAATCAAACTTGATACAAAGCGTAAGCCGCGAGCCTTTATCAGCTCGGAGTTCGGCTCGACATGTTTTTCGAATCGAGGGTCTGAAATTAACGAGATTAGAGACGCCGTTGCCTTGACCTCGCTCCAGCTCATCTGGCAGATGAGAACCTCGCCTTATCTCCACCACTCTCCTTCCAGGCCTCGCTCGCGCTCTGACAGCTTTTCAATTGACTGAGCACGAGCTCACTCCCCTCTCCACCTCTGCCGCGTCCCTCGCTCCAATCCTCCCGTCCAATCTCACCTGTAGGGGCCGGCGTCTTGGCGGCGATGGGCCCCACTTAAACCTGACAGGATGAAGAGAGGACGGGGGAGAAGCGACGGAGGAGGAGAGGGAGAGGAAGAACTCGGAGGGATCCGACAAAGCTGGTAATTACTGGGTCTGGGTTTGCTCGAGCGGCAGGTCAGGGTTGCACACCTCTCTACAGGGTAACTGTGTCTGAAGTGCTGAGAAGACACTTCACCTCTTCCCGGTCAATCATCAGGTGGAGCTCAATAGTCACGCACACTTCCGTGAACCTCGGCCCTCCGCGAAGGGACAGATGCGGAGAGGAGATGTTACTCTGCTGTGACCAAGTGCGGGAACATTTCCTCAGATCATGCCGTAAAGATCTTGCTTTCTTAAATGTTCAGTTCAGTTCGTCAGTAATCTCTCCATGTATCTTAAAGGTTAACCAAAAATCAGTTGTGATTTATTCTCGGTCACGTCACTTTAAAACCTGTTTATGGAGGGTTTTTTCTGTGAATCACACAAGACAATATTTTGAGAAATGTCTCCATACATTGGGAGTCAATGGGGGCAGGTGTTGTTTGGTTTCCGACATTCTTTAAAATATCTTCTTTCGTGTTCGGCAGAAGAAAGAAAGTCATGCAGGTTAGGAGTGACATGAGGATGAGTAAAGGATGTATTATTTTTTATTTTTGGGTGAACTATCCATTTAAAGCTCAACCTTTTTGATTCCAATTGTATTCAACAATATTAAAAGGCCCCCCCCCTCCCACTCACATAACCTCAAAATTTCCTCCTAATAAAACATTTAAGAGCTTAATATTAACTGGAAAAACATTTATGAACGAAAAAATGGCCAAATAATAAGACATATCTTTTTTTGTTTGTTTTTAATACATTACAGTGCTAATTTTGACTAATTTTAAAATAGTGTTCATCTTGAGGTCCCCTTGGAAGTCAGCTGGGCCCCCTTGTGGGCCCCCTGTTGAGAACCACTGATTTGAAGGGTGTCTGTAGGGTGTGAACAGGTGGGAAATGGTATACAGACAAAATAAGTATTGAAATGTGCTTACACAAATGTTGGGATTAAAAATAACCTTGTAAACATGTGCATACCCTTCGGACATTCTTGACTGTGCGTGTGAACATTTTAAAGGTCCAGTGTACGAAATTTAGCGCCATCTAGCGGTGATGTTGCAAACGACCACCCACCCCACCCCTCCCTTTGGAAGCACTACGGTGGCTAACACAGAACAAAGATGTAGTCACGTTTTCACTTCTTTGCCGAAGCAGATAACGTATTTACGGAACACATTCTGAAGCAGTTTGTCCGTTTAGGGCCACTGTAGAAACAACATTCCATGCAAGAGGAGGTAGATAGAAATAGCTCATTTTAAGGTTATAAAATCATAACGTTGAAAACATATTTATGTATATTATACTGCATTTCTGTCAATAGATCTTCAAAAAAGTGACACATTAGACCTTTAAGGATAAAACTATTTCAAAGTTTATACAGTACATCAGGCCCCAGATCTGTACACCACTTTCCAAAAAAAAAGTCCTTATAATAAGTGAGAGCGATGACTCACTGTCAGATAAAGCTTCACCGCTAGTTTGAATAATTAAAGTGCATGCAGAAATGTGAGAGGAGACTGCTAAACAATAATTATTGTCAAAATTCGACGCCCCAAATCCTCCCGCATGTGTGAAAAAGGCGGCATGCAAAAAGCCTTATTTCTCACGAAAAACACACAGATACTTTTATTTGGATTGCGCAAGATGTCAGAACATGTGCTGTAATGTGACTGGGTTAAATCAAAGACCGGTGACCCACGGTCTAGTCGCAGCGCTCTCCCACCCACCCTCACAGCCAACCGCTCCTCTAATGAGAATCTTTCCTCTGACAGACCACAAACAACATCCGTCGCAAAATAACAACAAATGCCTGGCTAAGGCAATTTAATTGGCTGCCACGGAACGGGGAATTTTGCAAGGAAGGGAAACCAAGCGTGACGATGACCAGACGCGTTACTCGATCTTTTTAGCTTTTTTCAAAAGTGCAAAACGCTTCTAAAGAGTTAGCATCACTATGAAGTGCAAAGATCGACAGGAAGTAAACACATCTGTTTTCTCAATGTTTCTTTATACTATTCATTCTCACAACATCCGGCATAAAAATGACCAGATCATTTTAACAATACGTCATACTTCATTACAAAACTAAAAAGGTAAAGGTCAAATGAATTGAAAAAACTAAATCAAGCCTGTTTGAGGACATTTTACGGTAAAGATCTTGGATCATTTGGACAGGATGGTTTTTGTTACTGTATTACTTCAATGAGCATCAGATTTTTGTACTTGTTGAGTTTTTGATTGTCATAAAAAATCATGTAAAAAATTCTTTATGCCGTCTAACATAACTTGCATTTTATCAACTTAAGTTATATATATAAATATAAATATATATATTTAAAACAATCTAGACAATTCTTCATAAGATTCTCCCACCCAAAAAGATTCAAAGCACTTGCGGGACACCCAATCCATGCCCGACAAACAGGTCCAGCTGAGTTCGGTTAAGTTATTGGCCTCGGCTAGACCGCAGTTCCTCAGCAGGCGGTTGTTAATTTAAGTTATCAGATCTACCACAGTTCTCGCCTCAGGATAGGGCAGGACGGCCCCGGGCCATCTCACGGCTCTACGTGTCGGGTGAAGCGGGCAAGAGAGGGATTCTGAGCGGCTCAAGGCTGGTGAGGATTAAACTGCGGCCCCGTCATGCTCCAGGAGTCAGAGGTCTGGAGCCTGCCGTACACTCGGGGATTAAAACCAGGATTAAAACATCGGCTCCACGCAGGTAGACGAGCAAAACCGCCAGCTAAAGCTGCCAGACATACCGCTGCCAACAAGTGGATTGAATCGATAGAACAAACTGTACCTAAGCCAGTGCAGAAATGACGGAAAAGAATGGCTTGGCGACTCGAATTTAAACTCGACATGAAATCAACATGTGATTTACAACACTGATCCGACTCTGATTGCGTACTTGGATTCCGCCAATTGATGGATAAAACAAAGCACCACCTCACAGAACCAAAACAACAGCAGGTTATCCTTTTTTTTAAAAAAAAAGCGGTTTCTCATGCAAGCGGTTTTAACCAAAGAAGGTCATTCGCCTCCATCAAAGACAAACATAGCACAAAAGCTACGAGGTAGGCTGGTACAGATGTTCATCTACGCTCTGATTGGCAGACGGGTCATCCCAAGAGAGAGCTCATTACCCAGACGCCAACATCGTTTGTGTAACCTCATCGAAGTCTCCTCATCTAAATGATCTTGCACCTATGACTGTCGCTCAACGACAGATGGCAGGAAACCTGCGAGATTCAAGAAAGACGAGGGGAAACAAGCCATCACGAACGCTTACACACGTAAAAATCACACGCGCTCCGCCATACCAGAACACCCTTGTGCGATTATCGTTCCAAATCCCTGTTTAAATCTAGCACAAAGCATGCTGGGAGAGATGAGTCACAAGCCATCTGCAGCTTTAGCGGTCAAAAGTGTTATTTTTGCATTGTCACAAGAATTAAGAAATGTCTGAATGATTGAGAACGTTTTCACAGATGCACAGAAAACTCAGAATGCTTTGTTCCGTGAGAGGTTAGGAGGACCCGGCACACTCAATAACAGGACTCCGGATATAAAACTGGCATTTCAAATATCCACAGAAGTAAATATTTTTCGCAATAACATACAAACCTTCTGAGACGGACTAGAGGCTTTGAGAAATAGCTTTTAGCATTTATTCAAATGAACAATTATTAGACTTTCCTATAAGGTTGTATTTGTGAACCTGAACAACAAAACCAGCCTTATGGGTAAATTTTTGATTTCGAAATTGAGATTTAGACATAATCTGAAAGCGGAATAAATAGGATTTATATTGATGTATGAGTTGTTAGAATGAGATACGACCGTTTAAACTCTGAGTCTGAGAGTGCCAAATAAATCCAAATATTGAGAAAATCTCCTTTATTTTTAGTTGATGGCCTGTCACAGGGCCTCAGATTAACAACTTCAAAGTTTTTATATATTTACGATAGGAAATTTACAAAATATCTTCATGGAACATGATCTTTACTTAATATCCTAATGATTTTGGCATAAAAGAAAAATTGATTATTTTGACCAATACAATATGTATTTTGGTCTTTTATTAAAAATGTCATCCAGGGTTACATTTGTCAACATTAGTTTATACATTAGCTAACATGACCAAACAATCAATTCCTTTTTTCTGATGAACGCAGAAAAGATATTTGGAAGACAACCAAACAGTTCTTGTTTGATTTGCTACATTCTTCAAAATATCTTCTTTTGTGGTTAACGAAACAAAGAAACTTGTAAAGCAATCTCTCCTACTATAGACGTCAATGAAGAACTGTTTAGTTACAGGCATACCAAAGATATTTCTCTGCGTTCATCAGAACAAAGAAAAATTACATTTTTGGGTGAACTGTTAATTTAACATCAAGTCCTGCTTACTGAAATGAAGACCGTCAGAAATTCCTGAAAAGAAAACCTTGTAATACACCAGAACCCAACAAATAAAAGAGTTTAGTTTTAGAGACAGAGGGACTGTCCGGAAAGTGCAGGAGACAGAGTACCAGGAGGAGAAGACGGATAAATGAGGGGAAGAGGAAAGATGTGATGAAGGAAAGATCCTCCAGCCGTAGTGAACAACGAGCGGCTCGGGGCGGCTGAAGGGTCGTGAGGAGCTACAAACAATCTGCATTAATTAAAGCAGTCAAGAGATTTCATTCCAACCCGGTGAAAACGTGTCTGATTATCCTACACAGAAGAAAAGGAATTGGCTATTATATCTCAACAATTCTACAACCCGCTTCAGAGAGGATTTTTGGACTACACTGCAAAAAATGACAATCAAGATGTATTTTCTTCATGAGAAAAATGACCTAAGAATAAAAATAAGACATTTCTGTGAATTAAAATGAGCCAAAAAATCTGCCAATGGGGTAAGAAAAATAATCTTGAATTCAGCGAGGTAAACCTTAATTCAAGATGATTTTTCTCATCACATTGGCAGATTTTTTTATGCTTGTTTAACGCACAAATTCATTGAAATTTCATATTTTTATTCTTATTTTCTTAAGTCATTTTGCTCATCCTGAAAATGCATCTTGGTTCTAGATTTTTTTTGTTCTGTTCTGGAAAACAAGACAAATATACGAAGTAAGAAAGTAATTTTTACAGTGTAGGCGTGTTTACGAATTAAACCGGTTTTCCATACAATATTTCAGCGTTCCAAAAACACAAGTTCTCTTTACCAATACTCCCACAATCTGATTTAATCAGGTGTAAAATGCGCTGAAACGCAGCAATGCTTGCATCTTAAATAAAGTCTTTCTTTTTTAACGCTATTAAGGATATTTTTTACATAAAATAGCATATTTTCAAAACTCGCTACAAATACATAGACTATGCATTCATTCAAATAATGGTGTTAAAGCGTTGAATATGAAAGAAAAGTTCAAGAACATGAAAGCAAAGAATAGTAATCGATGTTTGTGGCAGAGCCTTGGATGTTATATTAGAGTTAATGAGAATCTGGCTGTCCTTCCTAGCATGTTCTACTCTCCCTAGATGCACTTTCTTTCATTTCACCATTTGCCGAGAAAGGACAGAGATGACCCATCTCCATAGAAACCAGGCCATTTTTCTTTGAAAGCAACGGAGCAAGGCTACGGCAGTGCCACGCTTTTGACCTTATCATCAATTATGGAGTATTTCAGAGAGTAAACTAGCAGTGCAAGGAAGGGCTTACCTTGCAGCTCACATGATCATTAATTTAATGAAATACGAGGCACTAAAAAGTCTCAAAAAAGAGGTTATTATAGGGTTGTTTTCAGGCAGAACAAAATAACTGCTTTTATTATCTGTCTTGTTTGTTTAGTAATGTCTACATCAACTATTCAAAATTGGCACCTCCACCTCCGAAGCCCTTTGGTGAAATTGCTCAGACTTTTGCACCCACTTGACTAAAGTATTCGCTTTCATGTCTTCAGATTCTAATGACAAATCTTTTATAGCAAGGCAATTAAAAATACATCAATAAAAATGTTCAGTTTCCAGAAACTTTTGAGTTGAATCCCGCCTTGAACCCAAAACATCATGAGGACTTTTTTCTTTTTATAACTTTGTATTCTATTCTTTACGAATTACTTTTTTACTGGGTATCAAAGCATCACAGTGTTTTTGTTGAGGTGTATCATTTGTACTTACTTTATATTGGCTTCACTTCGGGCCGCAGCGGTGTGGAACTGTTCGGCAGACATCTTGAATCGTTCTTCATTCTGAAACACGGGCAAAGAAAATTAATTATCAGTTAAATAAAAATATAAGATACAGGATTCTCTACAAGATACAGCACTTTCAAAGCAGTCAAGCCTTAAGCTACAAACAGAAAGAAGGTAACTTCTTTAAAGCTATTCTAAAGACCAAAATTTTTGTAAATATGTGAGATCATGTCTTATTTACAGTCCACAGTTAAAAAACACTAGAAAACACTTAATAAAATTTGGAAATGCTAGAGAATGCTAATGAAAATATGTTTTTTATTAATTATTTTATGCATTTTGTTGTCTTACAAATTCCTATATTTAGTATAAAAGGGGCAAG
The DNA here is from genome assembly GCF_015846415.1 of Triplophysa dalaica. Lineage (NCBI taxonomy): Eukaryota > Metazoa > Chordata > Actinopteri > Cypriniformes > Nemacheilidae > Triplophysa > Triplophysa dalaica. The sequence continues at coordinate 1,404,396 of NC_079561.1, forward strand.
AAGAGAGAAAGTCTTTTTTAAAAGATGCCAGTTTTTGTTTTTGGGACTCAATATTTAAACTCATTAAGAACACAACGACCATCATTAGACAACTGATTATACACAAGAAGATTCTGTTAATGTGATTTATGCTAAGACATCGGACACTTGCATCTATTTCTAAAATAAAACATGAAAAATATCTGATTGCTGAATTAGTGGTGCACCTTAAACAACGTTTTTGCGCACACCAAAATCTGCTCGCGCCAAATGAAATGAGTAAAATAAAGAGCAAAAACCACAAGGATGATAAAAGAGAGGAAGATGCTGTTTTGCAGGATTTATCCCACACACTGACCTAAAAATAATTCCTGTATCAGTATCCTTTTAATTCCTAACAGATCTTTAATTCACCCAAAAATGAAACTTCTGTCACCGTTTACTCAAATTCTTGTCATTTCAATTCCAATTTGACTTTCTTTCTTCCGCGGAAAACAAAAAAAGATATTTAAAATTCTCCATTAAAGCATCACTTTAATGCTATGGAAGAAAACCAGACCTCCATAATAAAATTGAGGCTCCACACCCAAGACTAAACCAAAACACTGTGCCGTGCAGATTAAATGCAACTATTAAGATATACATGGTGTCTCGGGATACCTAAAAAGCCTCCATGACATTTTTCCATGTCTTTTTTACCACATAATACTATTTGACCTTCATCACCGCGGCTATTCATCAATGCTCACTGGATAAATGGATATATGGTGGAAATGAACAAGTGATTCTAAATGAGAACAGTCGAAGAAAAGATACGAGTTATCCATATGAAAAAGGCCTTTTGGTTCTCTGCATACATTAGAAGTGGGCAGCACTTCCTATAGCAGAACAGCAGGAAGGCATTTGTTAGTTATAATCACGCAGCTGGCACCTGCTTTGTCATTCCCTTCGCCTGGCACTGACCACCAGCGGCACCCCTGCCTATTTAAACAGCCAATTCACTCAATGTTTTGCTTCATCACAAGAGTATTTTCAGTGATTCTTCTTCCTAAAGACGAGAACTTCCTGTGACGGAAAGCAATGCTGGAGAATCTATGCAGCCAAGTTTGCAATAAGCAAAACATTAACTATTATTTTTGACACTACAAACCAGTTAATCCCACTAGTAAAAAGCATGAAAAACCTGATTGGTTGACACAATTGGAGCAGGACAAATAATGATGCTATTTAAGGGATTTGCCAAATTACAGTCATGAAAACAAACAAGCTTGCACCTGCAATCCCAACTACCTCCTGTACATTTAGTGTACACTATGTGATTTCTGATTACATTTATCTTCTGTTAAAGAGAAAATAACAGTTTTAAAAGTCCAGTTGAGGAAATGTGGCGGCATCTAGTGGTGAGGTTGCAAATTGCAACAAACGGCTGACTCCACCCTTCCCTTTCAAAGCACTATAGCGGCTGACAGAGGTCTAAGATGTTGTCACATTGTTCCTTCTTTTCCGAAGTAGATAACATATCTTCAAAACGAACCATAGAGCAGTTTGTCCCTTAAGGGCTACTGTAGAAACATGGCAAATTCCACGTAAGGGAACCTGTGGTGTATGTATATAGAAAAGCTCATTCAAAGGTAATAAACACAAAACACTTCATTATGTACGGTCTTTATTGCATTTCTATGTCTTCAGAGGTGTATATAGTATACAAAACTGTCAATGGATCCTCCGTAAAATACACATTGGACCTTTTAAACCTGTAATGTTTCTTCAACGATCTTTTACACATTTAAAGAGACAAGTCACTCAGCCTCATGTCATTTTAAACTTGTACGATTTTGTTTTTTCTGGGGAACACAAAAGAAGATATTTGAAGAACGTTAGTGACCAAACAACATTAGACTTTCATTCAAAAAACAAACACCAAAACATTTCTCAAACTATCTTCTGTTGTGTTTCATGGAGATCAAAAGTGTCACATACATGTTTTGAACAACATTAGGGTAAACAAATGACAGGTTTAATATTTAAGGTTTGGGACAATTTAATTCAGTGCGATTAAACAACCGTATCAAACCAACCCAACATAATCATCCTCTTTTTGATGCATCCGCATTACCGCGCCGAGAAGCAAGACAGCAAAAACGCACGCAAAACCCCAAATCCTCTTCTCTGGCATTTTGATTGTAATGCTGCTCCCGCTCGCTGTCATTACAGAGTCAACGAGCTATTACACCCCTGGAGCCCCTGACACCGACATGTACCCAACACAGCGCGCCGGACTGAAAAATTAAACTGAAATTTTAAATGAATCATTCTGCCAGCTTTGAAGTAAGTTCATTTTAGATACCGCGCCCCGGGCCAGAGATCGTGAGCCTGTCCAGGTGAAGTGTACAGCAGATGGTTAGGGAGTTTTCAAGAGCGAGGTGTCCCGTTGACAACGTGTCAGCACGGCTGCGAGGATTTCAGGCGGATTATTATCTCGTACCCACGCCTCAAGTACTTCAAAGTGCTTCGCAACTAGCGACAGGGGAGAAAGCACGGTAGGCTAAAACGGCAGGGCGCGAGGCGGCTGAGAGCAGGACGCAGACATGACTGAGGACGCTTGAGCGGGATTAGGAAACGCTAGCGCTAATTCAAGACAGTGGCGGGATGCTGCTGTTTACAGCCTTTGCTTTCAGCGGCGCCAACACGCCGTCTTTGGCAGAATTCATGGATGTCAAGCGATTATGCGTGCCACCTTCAAAAAGACGAGAGAAACGCCACATCCGCCACGATAAAAGGCATTTACGGCGAGGAGAACCACCCTGCAGTAGCAAGATTAGCAGCGACTTCAAGCGCACCTGCCATCGACGGCCGGCGACTGAGTGAAGCAGGATGGATACGCCGTTCCCATCCCGGGGACTGCCGTGAATATACCCCCCACCCCATAACAACCTCCTCATCCCCTGCTGGGGTAACAGCAGTCTGAACAGACATGCCAACCGTCTGCATTATCCTTCTCCTGTCGCTCTAACTCTGTCAAACAGCAACTAAAGCCCGACTGTAAACACTCTGCGCGCCTTTCATTGCCAGGCTGTGATCCCTTTGGCAAACGATGCTTTCTTGTAATGAGGTAAATATAAATACTGGGGCATCTGACACACTAGGTTGATCCCATTTGCTATTAGACAGAAGAGAGTTCATCTGTAACCTCAGTGTGTGAGACTGCGAGCGTGTGTGTACGGGAGGAAGACGAGGACTTCCAATGAAGAATGTTTGTTTATGATGATCGCACAGTAATTAGCACCGGGTCGCCATCAATCCTCACAGTCTGTGTCTGCTCTGAGCCAGCGATGGAGATTGACACGATGCAGACCACCCCCTTATGCCCTGATGGAACACGTGGGGCGTAAATGTAGTTAACCGCTTCCATATCGGCAGTAAAATAACAGAATGTTTGAATGTGTCCCTCTGAAATCAAGTTAAGGTTTGACTTTTTTTCATAAGATTGTAAAGTTTTGGGGGTGTTATATAATTGGAAACATTAAGGATCTCTACATAAGGTTTCAGTGGCAACAACATATACAGATGTTATGTGGGACAACTCAACTTCCTGTGGAACTCCGTAAAGAATCAATAACTGTTGAGCAAAAATATACAATAAAATATAAATGAAAGATAAAATAAATTGTTATATTATAACCAAACACAAGACCAGAAGTTTCAATTTCGGACATTCAGACGACTCACCAGATTGTGCGCTATGAAGTAAACCAAAAAGGGGAGGGGCCACTTAATATGTCCCGCCCTAAAATCCTGTTTTAGAGTAATTTTAGAGTATTGCCTTGTTATAATGTATTTTTTATCATTTATATTTATTTTATAATATAAAATAGCATAAAAAAACTTTTTTTTTAATATATTTTTTTACATATTTATTTGTCAAGTACCGACAAACACATCAATCAAAGATACACATTTCACGGCACCTCAGTTGGTCATCAAAAAAAATGAAGATTTACCCCGTTTAGATTTTTGAGCATTCACTACTTATTTTTAAATCATAAAAATAAAAATCATCACTTTTTTTTCCTGTGAATGAAACAATAATGATCATTTACAGAAATGTATTTCTATATAACTTCTTGAACATATAACTAGAAAAGAGCTCGAGTGGTCTCTTAAATTTTCCTTTTCACCATCAATGTCTTTACAAAAGAAAAGGGGTTGCGATTGACTTTTCACATTGACTTTAGCCTATAGTGCAGTATAGATTGTTTATTCAAATACTGTAGATCCATGTTGCTTGCATCAGCATCACAGATATAATCCACAGCCTTCCATTCATTCAAAACAAACAGAACACATTGTATGATTTACCATTCGATAACTTTCTCCCAGTAAATGTCCGCTGAAATATTAGCAGCATAGATTCAATACAGGCAGGCAGACAAAGTGGCAATGACATTTGAAACTGCATTATAAACCTGTCTCAGACTTGAAACGAAACACGAATTAAGTCTCAAAGACGGCGGAGCGTAAATCTGCAGCGTGCAAACAACGTTAACTGTACACCACGGAACAAATCCCCTCTTTCGAGAGACACAAGCGTTAAATTATCAGCCCGGCAAAGCCACCATGGAAGCCATCCCAGTGTTAATATTTCCCTTTGCAATCCTTTGTTTTCTCATCACAATGAAGCATGTACCCAAAACATTCATCTCCATCTCCTTCCCCTGAATCACTGGGCCCAAAGTGAATAAACAAAAAGGCAATTCTTCAAGCCAGTGAGTGAGCAACTCTCTTAGTAAAGCTTATATGAACAAAGCAAGAGCGCCTGAACACAGCGCGAGAGTCAAATAAAGAAGAATTATCTCTCTAAAGCCGTCAAGGTGGCTGGGACCATTCTGAACAAGACGTTTAACGGGGGTACAAAAATTGCCTCTAATGAGTTTCTTTAGTCGGTGAATAAAAAATGGACGCCATAAATAAACATAAAAGGAGAAGCGGCCTTGCGGTGCATTCTGTTCCAACCGTATTCAACTAATTTGTCAGTGGTCCTTCAAATATTGCTTTGAATACAGTGGGTTTCTTCCTTTTCAACATCTCATGTAAAAGACAAACAACTATTATAACCTAGTTGCATAGTCACATCAAACGGAAATTTGGTTCAATACAGCGGCGGAGTTACCCAGAATGCAATGCACAAAAACCTGATTCATTCGTTACTATGCAACTAGGTTATAATATTTCTTTGTTGGTAGTTCTGCATTGTGGGAAATATGGTAACTCGACCAAGCAAAAAACTGCCTTTTTTTATGGACGCCCACTTCCTTACAGCACGGCCGCAGTTACACGCTGGACCACTTTCCTACGGCATGTTGGGAAAGGGGGGGCAGACGCAAATCTGCCTTTTCGCCTGCTGCATGCAGACGATAAGACCTCGGAGAGAGAGAGAGAGTGTAGGAAAAGGGCGAGAGAGGGCAAATAGAGAAAACGAATAAGATGGGGACTGAGGAAAATCACAAATCTTGGAGAGCGACTCTGACTTCATTTGCCAAACGCTGAATAGTTTGGAGTCTCCAGCTATAGCACTTTCTGCACCGTTGCCCCTCAACCCGTCGAGCAAGCCCTTTCCATTTAACGTAACTTTATTCATTTCTGCATCTTATACACCAATGGGGGTTGATCAAGGTGTGAACCCGGCGGATAAAGGCAGCTGCCATTGCCGCCCGGAGCGCGTGCACTTCAGATTCCCACTTTGGTGGCATACAGACCATTGTGATCTTTGTCAAGGGGCTGGTTGAAGGTCGGGCCGTGGAAAATGGTCCCGTTTGGGCTTTATCTCTTGACTAAACACAAAATCGTGGCAATGTAGTACAAAAAGGCATCTCACATCGGCCACAAACTGGAAAACACGACAGCGTGGAAGCAGGTTTTTAACACCCACTGATCCTGGGTGATGCTTTAATGCTCGCAAACATTTTCCCAAAGCTCCCCGTTTTTTCTCTCCAAAATGTCAGGAACCGGCTGTGAAAATCATATAGGACGGAGAACTTAAAGAGAAGATTTTTCTTGAGATCCTTAAAGTAATAAAGTAACTGCACGGCGGCACGATATTTGCGAATTTACACACCACATGCACCACCCGATGATAGTCAAAACATTTAAATCCTCTGAAATCCAAATATCTGAACTTCTTGTTTGACAGGATATCACCAACCTTCTTCTCTAGCTGTGCAATCTGCTCCCTGTAGAATGCATTCAGGGCCTTAAGCTCCGCCTCCTTCTTGTCCAGCTGTTTCCCCTGTTAAGAAAGACAAATGTTTTGTGTCATTCAGATGTACAAATGTTGTTTGTCTTGTCTAGTTTGTTACTAAACTTGGTTTAAATGAAGACAGCAGTAACAAAAGGTGAAATACTACTTTAAAGAGATAATTCACCTAAAAATGATATTGCGTTTTCTTGACTTTATGTCATTCCAAATCTGTATGACTTTATACTTTACACGGAAGAAGATATTTTGAAGAATGTTGGTAATGAACGACATTGACACCCATTAAATTCCACTTTACTGAGTATGGACACAAAACCACTGGGACATCTCTCAAAATATCTTCTTTTGAATTCCACAGAACAATGATTTGTGGGTTTTGATGGACATGGGGGTGAAAAAATACATTTCATTTTATATTTATTTTTGGTGAACTAAGAATGAAATTATAGTTTTTTTCTTGCACAAACAAAAATACGCTGATAAATATAAAATGTATCGTTTTGTGATGAGGCCAATAAAAATATTGCAATTTGACGCAGCACAAACCTAAACTAGTGACCAAAATGCAAAGACAAAAACATTGTTGCGACGTGCTTTTATCTAAAAAAAATATTTGCGTGAAAAATTGAAACGCACAGGCCAGTGATACACTTGGCAATATTTTTTAAAACATTTTCATATCATAAGGCTTATAAGCTTAGGACATTCGAAGTCCAACTGTCGTCTCTAAAATGTCTGTATTCGTTGGCATTTCTTTGGGATTCGTCAAGGTTTAAGTTTTTGGTTGTTGAATAAGCAAATTCCTTCAGAAGCATATGTCCAAACTGGCCCAAAACAGCTGACCATATTCAAGAGTAGCTGGACTGAGGAGGCTTCGCTCGCAATTAACGTCGCATTTTCACTTCGACAGCATGGTCGAAAGCTTTTAAAACCATTCATGACGACTCTGCCAGAAATTTTGGGAAAGGACAGCTGGTGTACGATTTTCAGCCATTGAAAAAACACAAATCACCAAAGAGGATTAATAAGATGGAGGGAATCCAACAAAGAAACAGAGAGACGTGAGAGAAGAAAGATAATGACGAACGCAAGTTTGAAGGTGATTTCTTATGACAGCCAAACAGGTGTGTGAAAATTGACGGCGACCACCACAGTTGGAACAAATTTTTGATTCCCAAAACCCAAGTCTAAGGTGATAAAACAGACTATCTATGAGCAGGCACATCTGCGCAACCGAGAAACAACAGTGCCATTTAACATTTAGGCACATGCAACACTAATAGAGCGTTCTTATTAGCGTGGAATTGGACGCTTGAACATTTTGAGTTTACTCGCTTCATTCGCGTGTGAAATTCACTTCACAACAGACACAAATTTGCGTTATGGGAGGGGCTTCTGCCACCAGTCTCGTGTAAACATATCTCTCAAATTGAGTAAAGACCGTTTTTTACAATTTACCAGATTGTCCGACCTCCTGACTCAATTTCTTCCAAGCAAGATCCTTTTTATTCCTGTTTCGATAAAAGTAAGATGTATCATACAGCTCAAGGTATCCACATACAGCGACTGTGATTTTGTCCTCCATTGTTGTTTCGGACATAATCACGTCACTACTAGAGCAAGCTCCTGATTGGTTAATGAGTCAAAAAAATTCGCCAAAGTTCAGAATTTTCAAATCCCTCGAACGCTCAATTTGCGCAGTATCATTCACACAAATCACACCGCAGGATGTCCTATCACATCTTTGTGTTGACTTAATATGTAAATCTCTCACGCTTAACGCTTAATTGCCATTTGGTGGAAACACAATATAAGGGACGCACATGCGCTCCAACTTTAAAAGCTACAAAACGATATTCAACAGGAAAAGGAGCAAGGGAACGCAGAAACCGGCATGCTAACATGCACGCCCATGCACACGCCTCCCTGTAATTAGCTTCCCTCATTCCGCAACTGTGTACGAGGCATGGATACATTAAGCCCAGCGGGATACGGCATTCACACAATCACGCTCACACACACACCTGCAAAGAACACAAACGCATGCTGTGGTGGAGAGACACCCCGTGGCGCTGACCGGGAGAGAGGCGCATGTACTGTAGCAGCCCGACAACAGTACACAACAAAGCACAACCCCAAATTACGGGCATACATAATCACCCCCTTCCTCTGCCTCCTGTCTAAAGCGAGCAGTAAATCACCTCCATCAGCACTCGCATCATATGCAATTTTCTAGCTGGGTAGCTCCGAAAGCGCCACGACGGCCGACACGCTTTGCATGCTCGCAATCGGGGCTTAATGCATGAAAAACGAAACACCATGTTTAAATGAGGAGGGAACAAGAAGCGAGAGAGATACGTATAACGAACAAATGAATGGAAGGACGTAACAATGGGTGTGGAATAGGCCATGCTTACCCAGGCGTCCAGTTCAGAGGCAGGCTTGAGAGAAAACAGAAAAACACAGATCACTCAACGCATGACTACGGAAAAATGAGACAGGATTGAGATTACGCAGCAGTGCGGGACACAGGATCAACAGACCCAGACGGAATTGGTGTACATCCATCTCATGTTTGTCATGATTTACATCCACAGGTCTATAAAAACAAGGTTTCAAAGAAATGCATAGTGTATTTAGCTGGGCAACACATTAGGCTATACATTTTTAAGTGAAGTTTACTATTACTAATGGTAATAAAATTCTGCTATGATAATATGCTATGTATTTCTATAATCATATTTCCCCAAACACAGAGGATGTCTAACCGACGAACCCATGGAAACCTCGGACATCTTTTGCTCTATTCATATTCTTAACTGCTCCCCTGTCATACATAAAGCGTGGGAAATGTCCTATTGGGCAATTCAACAGTGATGAAATAGTGAGATTATAACACCTAGTCCTATTAAGCGAATCTAATGGTAATAAAATTCGTAAGAAATCTCCCGGATTTTGGTACTCAAATGTTGACATGCGATTATTATGTGAAAACAAAACTTTTTCTGGATGCGATTAATTGTGATTATTTGTTGAACAGGCCTACTACACAGGACACCTTAGCAAGTACCAAACATACCATATCAAACTCGAAAGCAAAAAAAAACGATCTAGTTATTTACCAGCTGCATCACCACACACATAACCCAGCAAAAAATTAAAAAAAATTAACCACAATCAAACTAGATGCGATTCGATTCTTATAAAAAAATCTTGATTTCATGTTGTCGCTATGTAGCGTTTCACTCAAAACTTCAAAAACATTTGAATAAAAATGGCAGAAAACACTCTACCCGATACTGTCTACATTTAAATTCAACTTTCTGTGTTTGACCAGTTAAATACAAAATGAGAAATGGCAGCTGTAAAAGGCAGAGCATAAATCTCCAACGGCTTTTAAAATTCAACTGTAAATTGGGTGTTAACAAACGTATTATGTAGTATGGAATCGCTGCTCATTACGGGAGTCACAGCAGGGCATTTCACACGTATTTAATGAACAGGAAGGAGAGGGTAATCTGGTCTGCTTCTGAAGCCAAGCGCTCGCACTGCCAGAGCTCACATGGATCTACAGAGATAAGCGAAGAAAAGGTTGAGTTAAAACCAAAAAGCAGAGCACGAGAGGAAATATGGTTCATATTGCACATTTGAGTATAAAACATCAGCTCGAAATTAGAAAAATAATTAATTCGGTTTCAATTATTATTTTTGTTTATTAGAATTGATTTACTTTTTGATTTAATCAAAGGTCTAGCTCTAACTCTTTCATTTAAGGTCATTAAGCTATTTGGGGTTTATTACAACAGCAAGATTTTTAAAGGGATAGTTCGCCCAAAAATAAAAACCTGTCATTTAGAAGAAATAAAGTCATATAGGTTTGGAGTAAATAATTAGTGAACTCCATTAAATATATGCGTTTTAATCAGGAATGCATAAGTAAAACATGCAATTGTAATAAATGGTTTAATTTTTGCTGTCAGTGAATGGAAACCTGTCGCACTGCAGCATATGCATCATTTCTTTCCGATGACTTCACACGCAGGCCTCCAATCAGATTTCCGAGCTCAAACTATTGTCTTATAATTAAACTGATCTTTCAATGATTTAGAGGTGTTTATTTATCAAAGTGACATTTACAAAACTTAAGAGGATTGTTACCATGCCAGCAGAACTCTACCCAAAATATCCCTTGAGGAACTAAATGCGACTCGACGACAAACTCAAGAGTCTGCTCCCCGCCGGTCTGATGACGCCAGACTCATCACTCCGTCTGAAAGAACCCTCAAAGCCTGTCGAGCACCACATACACACTCGCTCGCGTCTGCTCAATCCGTCTGCTGACTACACACAAGCCTCGTCATTTCTTTATTTATCCTCTTTAAATTCTCAGCGGTGACAAAGCCGATCTGATGGGCGTGCTGCACTCGTGTAACGCTCTGTTTGGGATCTGGAGCAGCCTGATAATACCCAGGCAAGCATGAATTACACTGATAAGTCTAGAAATGAGCCCCGCTCGGAGTCTAGCTCGCCGTAAACACAGCGCATGAGTGCGCATGCTAGGTTGCAACTTAGAACATAGGGCTCGATGGATGCAAAGTGACAAGCCGTGTGCCACGGGAACAACCGGGCGACAAGTACGGCAACTTCACATTTCTCAACATCTTAAAAAAAAACTGTGATGCTGGGGTGGTTGCCAAGGCGTTGGCATGAGGTTGCTAGGGTCTCTGAAATTCTGGTGAATTTATTTTGTCATCATTTATTCACCCTCACGTTGTTCGAAACTTGTGTAGGACTCTTTGATCTGTGGAACACAAAAGAAGATATTTCGAGAAATGTCCCAGTGGTTTTGCGTCCATACAATGGAAGTCAACGAGGCGCGGTGAGTTCGGTTGCCAAAACACCTCCTTTTATCTTCTGCGGTAGGAAAAAAGTCACACAGGTTTTAAATTACACGAGACTAAATGAGAAAGATCTAGTTAAGTTACAGCAAAAAATTTCAGAGGATTTTAACTACAACGTTAAATAGACTTTGCTCAAACAAGAACAGTGTCGAGAAATAAAATTAGATTTAGACGTTACAATCACGAACCACGTCATAAAACATAATTAAAAAAGCTCATTTCTATTAATTTCATCCTCAGGTAATGATAATCCACAGTTAAATGCTCCTCCCCTACGAAACGTCCAGATAACGCTACCACTGGACGCCTCTTGATTAACCCGTGTCATCAGGAAAATTAATTCAAGTTAATTGAATTGAATTTTAACTTTGGAAGGCTACGACGGTCCTCGTTCATTCTCCGCTTTTTGTAAAAACGTGCACGATACATCTGTCGTGTCCTGCGGTGTGTGTTTATAATCCGTCGTCCCCTCTAGGTTGGATGCGCTGCGTTGCCATCTGATATCCCTCCCGCGTTCCTCGTCTATTTACTCGTCTGCGTTTATTTAACACGTTGCTCCCGGCTACGCAATAAATTAGCACTTAATATTCAAACTGACTACCCGGAGTGCACGCCGCTTAGGTCGTCTGGGGAGGAGAGGAAGGGCCACTTGCATCTCGTGCTGGTGCTATGAATAATTTCTCTGCGATCCGCGGTCCTTATCTGATCCCGATCCGGCCACCGTGCCAGTGAGTGCCGAGGGCTCGAACACGGATGGCATTTCTGAGCGGGGTCTTGAACGTGATATTAATGACATGAGGGAAAACAGATTAGAGTAACAAGACAAAACTAGAGGAACTATTTGACGGAGGGTCGGGATTGGTTTGGCACCAGAGGGAGAGACACGGGAAACAGCCCGGAACGGTCAAACGCTCACACAGTATAAAACTTTTATGTGCTCATCTTCTTTTATTGAAGGACGGGTAAAGCGTGTAGCTAGCGCTCATAATCCTGACCGCTTCGGAGGTCGCCTGGCCCCGAACGACACTCTTTGCTGTTATCTTGAGCATCAGACCGTCACCGTCAGAGCTGCAGCGGTGAACACATATTCCTTAAAGAAATAGCAAATCAACCTGTTTGTGTTCACATGTTTATTTAAAATTTGGCCTTTGACCTTCCCCTTAAAGGCCTAATTCAGCCAAAGAGAGTCAAATTCTTTCATCATTTACACACGACTCGTGTCATTTCAAAGCTCATTTCTTTCTTCCGCAGAACACAAAAGATGATATTTCGAAGAACATTCTTACGCCATTCCATTGTGCAAACACAAAACCACTGACATTTCTCCAAATATCTTTTGTGTTTCAACGGGTTATATCAATAAATAACAACTGATTTTTTTATTTGTGGGTGAACTATCGCCATCTCCACCGTCAAAAAGTGACCAAAACATCCATAAACAAAGAAACTCTGCACGATTTCATCACAACCATATCAAAACACCACACAAATCACTCTCAACTGACACGAAGACGCTTAACTGAGAAAGCCGTGACAATAAAACACACAAGTAAACACTTACAAACACAAGACCTAATCCCGCACCTAATTCCCTTTTATCCCAGACTCCCGCTCGAAAAGAAGAGCCGGGGAGCACGGGATAACATCTATCCACTCCACCTGCCGCCGCGGCTCCTCTGGCAATTACCTGAGCCGTGGTCTGCAGTGTGCTCGGGGAACGCGGGAGTCTTAATGGCTTTGCATGCAGGAAGATGTCAGGCCCGAGATTACAATTACTGATAGGACTCTGCTACCAGACCAGCTCTCTTCTCTAACGCTAGAGCGGATTACTCACGCTGAGCTCCTCTGATAAACTGCTCGCTGAGGAGGGATGAGAGAAGGCAAATAAGCAAACGAAGGAATTGGTAACGGGGTGCTTACTGCCATACTTCTGTGAGGGCAAATAATGGTGTCCGTGATGAGGTGAAGTTTCACGCTCTTGATGAGAAGATAAAGCTTGCGTTTGCGCGGGAGATCATGTGAATTTAGAGTACACACATTGGCGAGAGGGAAATTTGTTGAGCAGAAAATTTGAAGTTGAGCAGAAACGCAGATACAGAGTTTTTAAATTACAATGAAAAAGAGGGTTTTGAGAAAATGGTGGAAGAGTTTTTTCTTTTGGAAAAGGATGCTATAGCTGCAATGAGCCATTGACAAGCCCAGACAGAATCTCCAAACGATTTTCTCAGGTAATTTTGCACAAGCAAAAAACGTTACAGAGATGTGGAGACATTTGTTGTTTCCAGCAATATAAGACATTCTTAACTATTTCAGGTTTAACCAAACTGGTGTTGAATTTGTGTAAATTTGTATGATCTTGCACCCCATTGACGGACATATTAGAAGTGGACAGTAGGACTTTTGTACGATACTGTTCGTAGACTTTTAAAACAAAGCCATAAAACGCCTGTGCACAAGCAGACCAAATGACTTATCGCGTGACAGCTGGACGCCATTTACACTTACATTTGCGTGTCAGAACAGCATCATACTTTCCAGAAATTTTGTATTTATCACAAAAACAATGAATACTATTCTCGGTCATATCCATTTAAATATATTTATAATCATGCAGACTGACACATTATACGATATGAATTAGCACATGAAGTTGAATCACAGAGACCTCAGGCTGTTGCATTGAGACTCAAGGAGATGCAACAACACCAGACATTGTATTAAAGAGTTATTCTGCCATCTAGTGTTTAAAAGTGGTACATACACTGCGTCTCTTAATGGGTTGTTGACAAATAAACCGTAAATGGTAGCAAAAAAAAGAGAAAAACTGTGAATAATATATTTATAATAGAAAACCGCATAAAAAAAGATTTATTTTGATTTGTTATGCATAGGCCAACTACTCAAATGCACTATAAAATCATCTAAGAAAAGAAAGAAAATAAAAATAATATGCAAAAGTCAGAGGTTTTACGATTATTATGCATTCAGCTGCATAATAAAGACATATTTGTGATATATTTGTCATTTCTAGGCCCACTTTCACATTACAGAAGGGCAAAAACCTTACCACGAAAAAAAATGTTTTTCCTATGGTAACATCACAGATGTTAACATTTGGTGGTTTAAATACTCATGCGAGATCTCTCTTCAAATTTGTAAAGCATTTGATTTATTTTTATATTTTTCATAGTCATTTTTCAAGAGCCATTTTCAGGATTGTCACATTCATAACGCTATATATTCCTCAAAAATGCCCACATGAAAATGTATATAAAGTAACTATTTTATGATCCATAAAGAGGCATCACACCTCCATTCATTGGATGTTATACATTTATTTTACAGAAAGCCTTCAAAGTTAATCGCTTCCTCAAATTAAATTTAAATTGACAAAAAAGTCAATGCAAACCATATTATGCATCAACTACTGGCAAACTAAAATGCCAAAATGTCAGTGTAAAACCATCCTCATTACGACGAAACACGCCATCAGGAAGTATCCACGTGCAGATGCAAAGATTTGTGCTGCGACGTCACATCATCAGCAGGTACACATAAAAATCAGATGTGTGAATAACATCATTCATCTGACACACAATCTGATGCGAGAGGCTGGAAAAACATCAGTGCCCTTATCATACAGAGATAAGGCAGGCATGGGAGCACTCTGATTATTTTAGCATCTCTCATGCATAAGTAACGTGTTCTACAGGAGCGGGCGGCGGGCGTACGGCTCGACAGAAAGTGCGAAGCGATGTTAATGAGACGAGCATTTCAAATGGAACTGTGGCAGTAAAGTGCCAAATGCAAATGCAAATAAGCACCTCGGCCCGTCAACAGCCCAGAGAACGGCGTTAATGCGTTCAAGAGCAAAGAAATGACCCACAATCCCTCCCTGTCTGTTATTTTGTATTAATCTTGCGAGGGTTGGTCGTGTACGATGAGTGCTCGTGGAGGGCACCCGCACGGACCCCGACAGATGGATCGAGGCAGCAAGGGGGAAGACGATTGGTGCGTTTCACAAGAAGAGTATTACTGTAGTCTGAAAGAGCGGAGGCGGAGGTGACACATTACTGCATTTTAAAGGCTTTGTACAGTGTTCTTTCTCTCAGACAGTGACTGAAGATCACAGCAACTCTTTGTGTGAACCATCAAATAATACATGTGCATGTAGAAAAGTCAAGTTGCAAAGGTCATGGGTTTGACTCGATTTGTGATGACGACCATTTGCTCTCCATGTTAGTTTCGATTCAAAGAACAAATTCGTAGGCTACACGAGCTCAAAATAACCAGGACAGCCAAACATGGTTCTGCCAAGATCCACGTGATCGGAAAAAGCCTTGGCCAGGTCATCCATCATATGCATGCCCATCCAAAACACATCTGACACTCCATTCATTTACACTTTGAAACAAACTGAAATACAACAAAGAGTATAAAATACATTATTTATTCATCTGAACACTGTTTATATATACTATGGTAACAGATACGCAAGAACGCTGTTCATTTAGCAAGATATCCACGACCCCCTATGTCTCTAATCATCCATGTTAGGTGTCTGTTTGATTCCTATGGATGACATTTCCTTTTACATTAACATCACATCACCACTGCATCTGTACACTTGACAAATAAATGAAGAAAAATCGATCTTATGCTATTCTATATTATAAATATTAATAATCAAAACCAAAAAAACTTAAGCTCTTTTCTTTCTATATTTTCTATCGTTTTCTGGTGATCTCAAACACACATTGGTTGATATTGTTGAAGCGGGTTTCCAACACTCTGGTTGTATTCGCATTTTGAAGTTTCGTATCAGAAACGAGTGATGGAAACGGCAAATTTAAAATTAAAAACCCTTAATTTGCAAAAGTTTTTACGCTCGCTTCAGGTGGTTTTTCAATTTTTGCGTAAAAGGGTTCATGCGAATAATGGGAGATGGAAACGCATTTGCTGAATAAATTCCTCCAAATAGTCATGTAAGTACGCTATGAGACGGCGTAACCTGACTAACCAGAGTACTGATCTTATTACACAGCATCAGAATTGTTGTTACGATCATTCTTAAATGCCGGAGCAAAGTCGTCATGTAATTGCCTCTCAGAACTGTCACAACTGACAGCAGGCATCCACAAAAGCACCGCATTTATTGTGTTTCGTAATCGTATGCTTGCAGTGGCTTCTCTTACTTTTCTTACTGATATTTAGTTGCAGTTTACGAGGAAGTGACGGTTGACTAGTTGGATGGAAACGGTGCTTATTCTAAAATGTTTTATGCCATATTCCAATTTTGCGCATAAGCTAAATTCGCAACTTTGGTTGGAAACTAGGCTTATGACACTCATGGCGAGATGAATAAATAGAAATAATTTTACAATTTTAAACAAATTTTTGAATTGTATTAGATTTCCGTTTAATGCAAAACCTGCAGTGCATCAAAACAAAAGGTCACAGATGAAGATCTCCGGGCATGTTCGCACATCTACTAATAAGACTGAGGTTGGAGGAGAATCATGTTCGAAGACGAATAAACAGCTTGAACCTTCAAACGCACACGTTTCACACTTTTCAAATCTTCATCCCCAGGGAAACCTTTCTGTTAAATGTCCACATCATGTCAGAGCTCAGATAAGACGCAACTAAATTAGGCGACATGTCCCTTTCCAGGCCTCAGGCATCGACTGTCATACAACATCACACACTCACGCAAGCGTCCAGTCCCACGCCTCCAACTGAGCGACACGTAACTCTCATAGACTAGATAAGGTGCCCCCTCCAGGGACCCAATATTCAAGGACACAATCCCTAAAGGACTTCAGTTAGTGGATGAGGGGAAGTGGGATTCAAAGAGGCAATTTCACCCGTGTCAAAAGAGGCCTGACCAGACCAACATGTAATTTAACTAAACCATTCAACCTGGGAAATTCAGAGAGATAAGAATACAAGCTATTGGTTTTTTTTCCCTATGCTGTTTTATTTGTTGCCAAATTGTGGGCTAGCATTCCTATTATAATTCTGAGCTTTTTTTACACCGTTGAATTACGCATTCATGTCTGAAAGTGCAGTAGAGTCAAAGCGCATTTGCATGCATCGTTCTACTTCTGTACTGAAGTATGGTGAAGTGTCTCACCAGCTGTTTGGCTTTCTCTGACTCCTGCCGCGTCTGTGCTCTCTCTCTCTTCACCGCTCGAGTGATGTCCTGACGCGCTGCCTCTCTCTCGTTGTGAGCAACGCGAGCCAACTCCTCTTGTATAATGGCCTGCTGCCGTTCATACCTGCACAAACACACACACTTCTTTATTTTCTCGCCTGTTGCCAAGTCAAGATTCAGAAACTGCATTTCTTGATCTGAACACTGGGCGGAAGCGTTCTGTCCTTGTCCAAATCTTTCTTTTGTGACTCAACCTTGAACACCATCCAGGAAAATATGAGTGCTCCTTCTATTGATTCACTCTCTCTTGGGAGCTACAGTGTTTGCTGCTCATGTCATATTTACGAGTTTTGTAACCACAAATAACTAGTATTACGGGTTCATATTACTGGGATTACTTGGAAAATGCACAAGAAGTTGTATGAAATATTATTATTATTTGAATGGAATAAACGCAGCATCGAATGAAGTCATCGGGGAATGATTTAAAAAATACTATCAGGAATTAAGGGGTGAGTCATGTGGAATAATGACGGGGAAGTTTATGATCCGCCTGAAAGTTATGGAGGGCCAGAGCCATTGAAAGAGAGAGTGGCGTCAACTTTGTTGACTCCAATGGAACGTTTCATGGAGGCTCTCAATCGTTCCCGGTAGTTAATTGTAACGCATGAAGCTTTAACTAAACAGACCAACTGAGGTGAAATTTTAACCCATTTAAAGGCGAAAAAATTGAAAGAAATAAAGCATTTAAAGAGAAAACATAACTTCCTTGAACTATCTGAAGGCTCCATGAATCACATGACGCGCCAGCGTTTTGGACTTCCATTGGCAGAACTCTCTCTCTCTATGGCTCTGTGGAAGGCTTTGTGAGCTGAGATTTGGATATATCGGTGACATGCGTTTTTCAGCGTTTAACCGTCTGCTTAATGTTACGGTTGCTGATCAGACATACCTCTTTCTGAGCTCCTCTTTACTGTCAGCAAAAGTCCTCGGCTGAGATTCTGGTGGTGGAACGTCAGACGCACTGGAAGTCCGAGTCTCCTGGCCTGAAAGTTGATAGAAGCAAATTATTATCATCTTTAATAATTCATTACAAATCTAAACATCCGTTTCTTGGAAAACTTCATAAAGCGCAACTTTTTAAGTTACATTTCTCTTAAAGGTCTGAGTTACATGTGAAATTATGCATTTGGCAAGTTGCTTTCATCTAAATTATCGTATGCATTAGGAAAGTCTACGCATTAGAAACATTAACCATGGCTTTGTTTATATCGATATTAGGAGTATTTATTGTAGTAATGCAAGTAAGACAGTACACCAAGTAGTAAGCCAGGTCATGCTTTTGGCAGATAAATTACTCCTACCACAAATACCTGGTTTAACAATAGTTATTATAGTGAGACCATATTGAATTTGTGGAGGCTGTGGTTTATTGGCAAAGAAACCAACTCTAGTAAAACTACACTTATTTCTGAAAGGATTGGGAAATAATGTTTTGATCCAACAGAGAGCAACACTGGCACCCAATAAAAAAGAAAAACGATCTACCAACAACACATCAACAGGTAAAAGCAATGAAATCATTTTTGTGGATTCACATTTAAACACCATAAACACTACCCAAGTTTTCTTTAGTCTGGGCAGATGGTCTTGGATCAGGAGCTTGACTTTGATTCCTCATGCGCTGCAAAACATCTTCAGAAAGCTAAAAACAAAAGATGTAAAGTTACAAGGGTTTCTCAACATCTATATCTATCTTTGAATAAATATATAGTATTCTACAATGAAGCCATAGGTTCTGTTTCTGTTGAACTAACAAGCTGGTTTAAAGCAACATAGTGTCAAACTGAAAATTTCGTATAACACACATTTCAAATCAAGAAACCGTTTCAGGGCACGATTACCGTAAACTAATGTGCACCTGTCAATCATGTTGCTCCTCCTCAATGAAGTTAATAAAATTGAAGATTAGCCATAATAATTAACCAGTCATGGGGAAATTCAGTCTTATCAAATAGCAAACTGCGTCCTGTCAATTCCAAAGAGCTCTAATGTTTGGCCAAAACACCTCGCCCGGTTCATTCAAGGACAGTGGTTAACTGTCACATTCACGCAATAACATAAGATCTATATTATATATATATATCGCACATGACGAACACGATAAATCCTCCTCCAATTTCTCTACATCATGTTAGAAACACACACAGCGTGTCATAATGAAAGCTTTACTTTGACTCCACGCAGAATCCTGACTCTGTCATCCTCATCTAGGCCGAAAGAAACTCTCCTTGACGTGCTCTCTCCGGACCCCATCGCGTTCAATTCCTGCCAACGTAACGAGTCTGTTATAAAACGTGCACAGAGTTGCTGTTTAATTAAAATGATTACGAAGCGAAATGGGTAAATCCAAATGTGTGATTTATATCTTACAGTTTGGAAGTGACAGTCTGTGGTGGGGCTGTATCCTGTAGTGTCATTGGTCGATCTTCGATGACACTTGCGTGAGCCAATAGGATTTTAGGATACACAGCTAGGGCACGGGCTGATGGAAGTTGTAGTCCATAATGCGTAGTTTGCGTTTTTATGTATGCTGACGTTTCTGTATATTTTAAATATTTACGTGGTTATTTTGATAAATAATTAGTGAGCTTTATTTGTAATTTGCAATATGATTTAAAGGATATATGAACTGTTTTATTCGTTAGTTTTTACTCAAATTTGGATCAGAAATACAGACATCGCTTCTAACATTTATTTATGGGGGAAATAACTTTTGGAACTAGCTAGCATGTCAAAACCACCGCAATCTATGTTGGGTCAAATGTTTTTAGAGGTTCAGCAATAAAATGATGGAACAGTCTTTTATTTTTATAACACCCTTTTTATGTGATAATTTCATTATGTCAAGCAGTAATAATAACACAAAACAGAAAGTTTGTGTAATTGGTGTTGGCATGTAACTCCCCCCCCCCCAAAAAAAGAATGCTCTGCTGGAACTAAATAACTTTACAGAAACTCTATAAGGTCAAAATAACTAAGACACAATAGAAATCTTTACCATTGAGGACCCTTGTTGGCATTTGTTTAACACCCAATGCTGCTACACCTGATGCAAATGTGCAATAAACGCATAAATAAAAGCATATCATTTTGTAATCATTTGACCTTCACCACTTACGTTCATATTTCCTATTTAAAAAAATATTGTATGAACTGAATAACCTAGGTTGGCTGAATGAAAATTGAGGCAATGTGAATGCATTCAATTAATGTAAAGCAAATTTTATCTCAGTGACCAGACAATTTACTCTTTTCTTAGGTGTGTCTTTATTCGCAAATGCAGTCCTACTGACAACTCGCACCAGGCATGTCAAGCAAGTACTGTACATATGATCACAATCCCCGTTTTACAGACAAATCACATAGAGAAAACAGTAAGTTCAATCATAATTACTCGCTCCATCACTTTAAGGTTTGTAGCAATGTGGATAGTGAGTGCTTTTAGATCAATAAGTACCCTTCCTTCAAATATTATTTGAAAGACTAGATGTTGGAGAATTAAGTGTTTTTATTGTACAGAACCAAACACCCTCCTGATGCAGTGTATCTCAGTACGAACTGTTCATACTCATGCATGTTCTCTTTGAACTTTGGTTACATGTTTGAAATAAACTGCACTTAACAATGCCTCATAAAATTACAGTGTCAGCATTCTGATTGAAAGGCTAATTGTCTGTCAACACCATGCATTCTAATGAAAGAATTCAACAACCCCAACCACAGGAAGCAGATTTGGAAATGACTCCAGATGTAATCCTAAACGTGAAATTATAATCACTGATAGACTGCCATCACCGCAACAGAACCCTGAAGTGTCTGAGAGGATAAAATGGATAAAATGAAGCGACAGCTTTATTGGCCAATGACAGTGAATAGGAGGGTGGAACACAAAATGTAGGGTTTGTGAAGAGCCGTTACGATTGGCCGGGACCGCCAGGGATGGTCTAAGAGTCGTTGACTGACATGCTCTCCACTTTGTTCTGTAGATCAGCATCTCCGCCTTTTTTCTTCTTTCCTCCTTCCTGCTGTTTCTTAAGCTTCTTGGTTGCCTCCTGGTCGATAGGAGCTGGCTTTACAAACTTGATCATTTCTGTTAAACCTAATAGATTGAGCAAAATGATAAGACGCATCAGCTGAGCAAGGACATGAAAAGCCAGTTGCAAAATGCCCTTACATAGTTAAAAAGCCTTAATAATATTCAAAATATTGCATTATTATTCCATAACATATCATTATCATTATATTTCAAAAGCACAATAGAAATATTGGCTACAACTTGAAATCAATCTAGATCAAACAAACTCTGCTAAACAAAGACAAAATACAAAGTGGCAGTTGTGCTTGTTCTGACATTATAATCTTTATCCTCAAGTGTACTCACCAGGAGGCATGAACGCCTTGAGTGGTTCTGGAACAATAACACCTTCCTCCGTCTGGAAGTTCTCCAAGATGGCACACATGACACGCGTAGTCGCGCACATGGTTGCGTTTAGCATGTGCACAAACTCAGCCTGTATTAGAACAGACCCATCAGTTAACCGAGCAACCCTGAGACAATGAATGCGTATGGAACATAGATGGTCACTGTACCTTGTCCATCATCTTTTTGGTCTGACCGTAGCGAATACGCAGGCGGCGAGCCTGGTAATCCGTGCAGTTTGAGCAGGACACAAGCTCTCTAAAGGCCTGGGAGGCTGGGAACCAAGCTTCTAAATCCAGTTTTTTACTAGCTGCATGGTTCAAGGCACCTGTGGGATGAAAAGGAAACGGCTTCATTGTAAGAAAAGCTGTCGGTGTTTCGCAACAGAAAGCGACCGAACAACCTCAATGCAATGTAGACCAGATATACTTGCGCATTTAATGGAAAAACCTGGTCGAATAAACAAACCTGACACAATGTTCACGATGCGGTAGGGAATTCCCAACGACTGATAAAAACTTTCAGCTGTTCCAATCATCTCATCAAACATCTCCCAGGACTTATCATCATGAGGAGAGGAGTACACAAACTGCTCGATCTGTTAGGTCATGGAAACAGAGATTGTGTTCAGATCCGTTGAATTCAAAGATGATAAATTAATATATTTAGAAAAACATTCCCGGCTCTTCTAATTAAAGCCAGGAACCATTTGAAGCGCATGTTTTGGATTATGCAGTAAAATATCCAGTTCAGGTCTGGAATCAAACTTCTAGGAAATTTGCTATGGGTACTTTTATGAACCTGTTAGCAGATTTTTCGAGGAACATGATTTTGATCAACTTTTTTTTGTCACATATAAATGAAGACATTACTCCAAAGTTGATTTAAATGGAATTTCCAATAACTGTCACTCTCAAACAAAAAATGTAACACTTATATACAACACTGTTGGACATTATTAGACACATTATATAAATGAATGGGAATAAAAACATGTTTTAAGAGTTTATGTGACAAGTTCAGCACCCCGTATGATTTCCTGTCATCTCTCTTCACTATATACCAACTTCGCTATCACTATTCTAACTGAAAATGACCAAAGGGTGTCATGAATATAGAAGAGACCCTTTTTCTTCAAATGCTATTAGATTGACCTTAATATAATGAAAAACACCAAAACTGGATTTTCATTCTTTAACCCCACAGACCTTCTCAAACTGATGGACCCTGAAGATCCCCCTCGTGTCTCTACCGTGAGAGCCCACTTCCTGTCTGAAGCAGGTGGAGAGGCCGGCATAGCGCATAGGGAGGTCCTCTGGCTTCAGCCACTCATCTCTCAGGAAGGCTGCGATTGGCTGCTCGGATGTGGCAATCAAGTACTTCTCATCCACGGTGTTGTCATCGGACTTCTCGCTCCCCTTTCCAATCACCTGAGCAATTAAATTACAGTTAAAGGCTTTGTTTCTGTAGACTTGCTTGATGAACTTGATAGATCTATTTTTAAGATCTACGCACTTAATAAACAGGAGATATGGGACAAACCTTGTAGAGTTCATCGTCAAACTGGCTCAGTTGAGCAACCTCCTGCATAACTTCTTTCCTCATGAAGAAGGGTGTGTAGAGAAGGTTGTAGTTCTTGCTGTACAGGATTCGCAGTGCGTAGTTGATTAAAGCCTGCTCCAAGAAAACTAAAGGCCCCTGAAACAGGGAAAGTGAAGAGTGACATTTCGTGATGTAAGAACTAGCATTAGAGGGCTTGTGAATATGGCTACTGCACTTGGAAACCGTTCCTAAAATGGGACGGTCAATGCACCGGGTGTTTTTGTAGCTCAACAGGTTCAATGTGTTACCACCGTTTCCAGAAATACACAGGCTACTGATAAAATGTACGCCTAAAAGAATCAAAATATACAGAAGTCAACGAACCTTGAGGAAATATCCTCTGCTTCCCGCTACAATGGCTCCTTTTTCCCCGTCGTAACCGTCCACCATGACAACCAGGTCCACGTGGGAGTACTTCTTCTGCACCGTGCAGTCGCCCCAAGTGCGTTCCACCTTGTTATCAGCATCCTAAGAAAAGAAGACCACCATTAACACTACAGAATTAGTTGGAATTGTAAATGCACTAGAAGTATACTAAAGTACTCGAGTTTAACATTCAACATATTCTCAGAGATAAGATTCCTTGGTAGAACATTTCATCAATTATGACCATGATGTCTAATGGCAGGAGCTCACCTCATCGTTGCTGATGGGCACAGAGGGGTGAAGGACGTTACCGATCTCTCTCAGGTACTCAAAGCGCTCCGCCTCCAGCTTTAGCCGATCGTTGTCTGTCTTCTGTACAGCCTCATCTATCGATAACCGTACCTTCTTAATCTGAGTCACCGTGAGGGGCTGTGAGGGTCAAAAGGGACAGTCTGAATTTACAATTAGTTATTTTTATTTATTGCTTTAAAGAAAGGACATTTAAGGAAATAGAAAGTACATATGTAAGTGTAAATTTGATAATGGAGTAAAAATGTGTAAATAGCAGCCTCGCTTACTGATAGCGTGTCTGCAGTGAGGGCTTCCAGGTTCTGTGCTTCTTCTGGGAGAGTTTCGTCGTCACCAACTGGTTCTTTTTTCTAAAAACAAGAAAGGGATCGTAAGAACAAAGACTTATCAGTAACAACAAGAGCTGAACAGAGGATCTGAATCTTATCAATTAAACAACCCGTCCCGCTTGCACTCTAAAGAACATGGAGGATCCATGGAAGTTCCGCAGAACCAATTAAGACATTTTGTCGATCTTTGCTTTCACAGCACCAAACAAAACGTTTCTAAACTTGTGATGTCATACATACCTTCATTTTTTCACCAATGGCTTTGCTGCACAGATTCTTGGCTTTGTTTAGGTGATCTGCAGTAAAGCGACCTGGAAACATCAATGCATGACATTGTCATATGGTCAAGTTGTCTAAGAACCAACTTCAAAAATTAACTTATGTTACTGGATCATTTATTATAATGTCATGGATTATTTGCATTTCTCATAAGCGGAAAACATGAAAATTACATCGCCCACCAAAACCCAAATATTAAAGATTAAAACAAAAATGATGCTTTGTTGTGCATTCAAAGTGTACAGAACATGCCAAACATCCTAACAACATTACCAGCATAGGTCATTATGGTTTCCATTAAATCCAGGGTATATACGTAATTAGTTTCGAGTGTGAACACATTTCTTGCTATTTAAATATGCATGTATGCAAAGGTCTGGGTAATGACATAATTTTAAGATTTTCAATGTACTTTTAAAACCTTTATAAAGTGTTGCCAATGGCAGTGACAGAGTAAGAGCACTGACAGCTCCACCTCTGAGATTGCATCAGATCCAGCCCGGTGATGCTGCGACATCTGTTAAATCGATACACACAGTCCATCTATATCTGATCCCTGGATGACACCCGACCAGAATTAATTATAGGCTCAAAAAACACAAATTTGTGTTAACAGATGTTGTGAATAAGGTTGAGCGCACTGTCAAAGGCATTTGTTAACTGTTAGCTTCGATGCTAACTTCCATGCTACTCCAGTGCTCAAGCCGGCGATGTTGAGTTGCAACGTTATTGACACAGTTAATACGAATAGTAATATACAATGCACTACAATTAAAGTGCACTTTCTAATATCCAACATGTATGTTTACGAACAGATGTGGTCCAAATCTTCATTTACAAGTGCCATGTGTTACGTTAGCATTAGCGGCTACTCACATTTTCTCCACTCCGTGTCCGCCTGAACAAGTTTATCCACCAGAGACACATCTTTGAACCGTTTCCTCTGTATTTCCTTCACGATTTCGGGATCGCCGCCTTTATCGGTGCGAAACAGGTCTAAATCGAGCACCATGGTGGGTAAGGATGAGTTGAGCACTGCAGTCTAGCGTAACGAAAGAAGGAAATGAGAGAAATGAGGAGGAGCTTGAGACCGGCTCATTGCGCGTATTCATCACTGCGACTGCGAAACCACCAATCAAATGAGGAGAAAAGCACAGTTGATAAATATTCATGACTTTAAATCTACGTCGCTCGGTAACCTCCCTTGTGTCACACGTACTGTAAAGTGTTCTATTATATTTTACTGCTGAATGAAAGTATATTTTTAATCTACAACTATTTATCCTAATTCTCACATTTTGTTAAATTTAATCAATGTTTTGCCTGATTTAGCTGATAGAGTATTTTAAATATATTAAGAGAGAGCTTGAGTATTTACCTAAAATATTTTCCTGTAATAAAAGTAATTTCGCCAATGTCTGTGTTTTCCGTGTCTAAAATATTTTTCACATTTTATATGACTATTTAAAAGATAAATTGACGATGTCTTTAGGCCTACCTGTCTTGTAAAGCATTGAATAATGAGTTTAATAACTAATTCTACAATAAAAATAGGCATTAATCCATTTAATTCAATATTAATAGGCGAAATGATAGAGGCATTTATTATTAATTGTTTTAATGGGCAATAACTAGCCAATCAGAGAGCTTGTAGCATGTCTCTCTCCATAGCTAGTTTGCATTGTTTAACCTTGTTTGAGCAACGCAAGGCCCCAGAGTGTCAGGGAAATGCTAACTAGAGAGAATAAAATGAAAAGATAAATGATAAATGACTAAGTTAATCGAATAGCAAATCGGAAAGGAAAGGCAGCGGGAAATAAAATGCAAATGGTTAAAGAAATAGTCCTTTAAATGACGGATTAAAACTTGTATTTTTAGTTTAATTTGTAAATACAATTATTTATTCATCTTTTAAAATGAAATTCCACTGTTTATAAAGGAATTCATTAATGCGCATTAAAAATTATGTATTTATTTCGTGTTTTATATTGCAAAATTTTAAGTATTTATTGATGGATTAATATTTAATTTATCACTGCCCATTAAAACAATAAATAATAAATGACTTTATCATTTTGCCTATTTCTATTTGAATTAAAAAAAAGAAGTTAAAAACAAATGGATTAATGCCTATTTTTATTGTAGAATTAGTTATAAAACAATGAAATGATTTATTACTTTACACCAGACTCTTGTGCTCCTCCATAGTCTTGGAGCTTCTAGCAACCAATTTAAATACAGGAGACCCTGTAACTCCTAAAGAACATATGCATGCTGTTAATAATAGTTTGTAAAATATCTTTTCACTTTATTATATAACTTTCTAGTACTGATGTCCATCATCTTACCCACAACGGGTGACAGGTTGCTATACGAATTCTTGCTATAGATAAATATTTTATCCTGTGGGGATATTACGTCAGTACTCCTGTGACTGTTTTAATAAATAACATTTGCTACAGAAGAGATTTCGTCAAGTGTTTACCCACAAGACAATTTATGATTTAAATACATTGACATTTAGTCATTTAGCAGACTCATTCTTCCAAAGCGACTTACAAATGAAGTGAACATAGAAGCAACACAAGGACAAGATAGCATAAGTGCAATAAGGACAGAAAAAGAAGTGAAAAAGAAATAATAAATAAATAAATACTCATTTATCAATCAATAAAATTTATGTTTGATTTACTTTGTTTTGAACTCAAAATTTCATACAAATGAATACAAATATTCTGCTATAAAATTTTGTTTCTTTGTTTCTTTTTGAGGAACATCATTAGTTTACACATCTGGAGCTCAAATACTGGAAACAAGACACTGGCTTCCTTTGTTATACTTGTGTATCATAAAAATTATGAATTACTTTTAGAGATATTTTGTAATACTAAGTAAGTTCCCTTCAAAAAACACAAAGGCAAAGATAATTTCAGGCCAGGTCTAAGCAGATGTAAAATGTTAAACATTACTCTTAAAATTGCAAAATATAACCAGTCTTGTAAAATCGTTTTACATTAAGAAAACATTCCAATGCTGTACCTGTACATGCGCATGCAAATACTATAAAAATGCACATGATTTTGTTTACATTCATGCACATAAGAAACTACAGATATATGCATTAATGAATACACGTACAATTGTAACATACTGAAATACACAGCATTTAGATGCCTCAATACTTTCCAAATTACTTCAGTATCCTTCCCATTTGGTTTCCACAAGTGGCCAAAGATTTTGTTGCCACAGACTATAAAACCTTGTCCTTGGACATTGAAGCTTGAACATGGCTCAGGTTCCTCCTTTAACACAAGTCTATAAGGTTTGTCTACTCATTCAAGATTTGTTCTTTTGCCTCCTGGATGGCCTGCTGTAGCGCAGCTCCGCCCGGAAGTTTGAAATATCCACTTTCTGAAATGTTTTCCACCTGTAGGTAAACTCCGGGCTTTTGCAATGGCACCCCATGAAGATGAGAAAAAAGCAAAGGTAAGTCCTCAGTCAGGGTGTATCTCGAAGCAAGGCCCAGTACAGCTGGTATATCAGACTCCTCCGAGTACTCGAAAATGGCAGCCATGTATTTGGAGAGGTCTTGACCCAGAGCTTTGGCACGGCACATCTCCTGTCCGATTATGGCGATCATGGTTAAAGCGGTGTTCTCATCAGTGTTCTGGTCCTCATCCTCATTCTGGTTTTGGCGGTTCTGAAGGAGACCTCTGGAGCATATAACCATCACAAAGTCACACTCATTTAATCTTCTGCTGTGCCAACCTAGAATGCCATCCTCCATGATTCTTAAGGAGTCCCACATGTCCAAATGTACCTAAAAGAATAAATCATGAAATTAATATCTATTACTGTAAAAAAAATAAGAAATAACCAAAAACCAGCTGCGGCTTAAAAAAGCCTTCAGTCATCCGTTCTGTGATTAGAATGTGTATTTTGCTTATGATATAACTTACCTGTGTGGCCATGTGCTTTTGCAAAAAAGCAGCGAATTGTAGTACGACGTTCACGTGGGCGGAGCCATCATTTCTTGAGTAGCAAATCAGGAGGCGAGGGGGGCGGTTATTACGCTCCAGTAAAACACACTTCCCTTCATCCACTTCTTCAATAATATCTGACAAATAGAAAATAACAATTGCTCTTTTATACAAATCTTTAAGCCTACAGAGATAACTGAATTTATGAAAGAATAAAAAATCTTGAATGAAAAAAATTTGACATTACGAGGAGTGTGCCAATAGATTATGGTTACAAATAATTTTCAATTGCACGTAGAATCTCATAGTTGTTTTGTAACACAAGCGTACGTAAAATCGGCATGAAACGGAATTAACGATTGTTTTAATTTCCATATCGTGATGCATATGAGTGAATGGCTTCTGAAATGAGATAAAATATAGGGCGGGACTTGATTTCCCGCATTGGGAACCGATTGGATCGTCGAAAGATTTGGCGTCGCTAACAAGATTTAGGCAGATTTGAATGCAAGTTTTAGTCAGTCGTGAAGGCTTATTCCCCACAGGGTTTCAATGTTATTGATTAAAGATTATGAGAGCACATGAATTATAAGAACACATGAAAAACTTTGATTTTCTCTTTTGTGTCAGGCCATCTTTAACAGATGTCAGAGAAAGCAGACGCAAAAGACCCTTCTGAAAAAAGTAGAGAAATACCATTATGAATCATAAGCTGTTTACCATTAAACCATGTCAAAATCATTTTATGTTTCATACTAATAGAAGACACTAGTTTCCATTTTCAATTGGGCGTCACAAGGAACTCATTTTATAACAATAATAACTCAAACACTGAGTGTGAATTATAAAAACAATAAAATACAGACACATATAGATTGGTTTTAAAACTTCAACCTGGTCTCATTTTGGTCTTGACCGCTTTCTTTAATCTTTTCTTGTAGAGAACAGCGAAGATGACCGTTGCAGTCGCAGCGAGCAGAATTCCCAAAGACAAGAGGACTACGAGTAAAGATCTCTCTGTGAAGTGTGAGGTCAACGGGTCTGATCACAAGAGAAGAAAAAGCACATCAATAAAACAGCTTTAAAGGGATGCTTGCTGGCATGTCGACATGATAAATGCTAAAGCCAAGAGTCATTGAAGGTCAAATCATTTTGTTGTTTTGAATGGTCATTGATAAATACCTGCATTTTTCTGTTGAACTACAAAAACAAAAGATTTCCTTACAGCATCCACGACATTGGCCGCAATCTGAAAGAAACAAAATAACATTAAATATATATTTTAATAGACCATGGATCAGATGGAAATAACACAGAACCTTGAAATGCTGTATAGCATGATACTAAATGATACCCATTAATGATTCATTCATATGTATAAGAGTGTGAAACTAGGGAGAATTTTTGAGTACTGTATGCTTATAATGACTATAATAAAAAAATATGATTCCAACCAAAATAACGACTGCACATCTAACTTTGACTTGGTTGACAGCTTAACACAGTTGAACTGTGTTTTCCGGCTGTCAATTTCATTTTATGGTATGTTATCCAAAACGGAAGAAAGAGACTCACCTCACAGGTGTAGTTTGTACCGGCTCTGAGATTCTGTAAGCGATATGTGTGATGGGTTTTGTTTCGAGCGAAATCCTGGGACAGTAAACACATTTGAACCATATTTTGTGATGTTCATAAACTACAATTCATTTTGATCTCATTCTTTTTAAAAGGTGTATCAAACACACCGGTTCAATGTTTGTGTAGTTCCGTAGCCCGCCTCCAAAACAAGATGAGAAATAGTGACGGATTTTAAAGTTCTCAGGGGCGAGGTTAAAGGTCACAAAAATGTCTTGGTTCTCCTGGTGGACTTCAACATATCTAGGATACCAGTCTGCATGATTTTAAGAACAGAAATAAACATAGGTGGACTGGATTGTACTCTGGTTACAAAGCGTGACAACAAGCCCCGGACTACCCATGTCATAAATAATACATTTGCAGACAGATAAGCTAACAAATACAAGCTCACCTTTTTCACATTCTTCTAAGCTATTTTTTTCTGGACAAGCTGAAAAGAAACAGAAGCGTTTTCAGGTTTTCTCAGATGAAAGAGAGCATCGTGAATTGCATGTTTGTATATTACGGAGTTGAAAGAGGAATTGTGGCATCTTACTGCGAGTAAAAAACTCTTTCTTCTGATAAAACTGGTGCCATTGTTCAGGGACGGGCAGTGCCATGATCGTCACAACATATCTGGTATCCAACGACAGACGTGTAAAAGGATCTGAATAATAAACCTACAAAACCATCAAGAACATGTTTTACAGATTGTCATATCAATGATGAACTAAATCAGATTTATGCAACGCGTCAGTAGATTTTTTGGGAATGTACCCTTTGGGCGTGTGCATGGGTGAGCGATAAGTTATTACGTAGGAGAAACAGTTGACATGAAATTTTAGATCCACCAAGAGCCTGCAGGGTGACTTGGAACCCGCGCAAGAATGCGATACCTGCAGAAAATAATAATCAATCAATTTTTATGGCTTTATCTGAAATGGCTTAACGTGGCTCATGAGTCTGGACCTGTAAGGTTGAATCTACAATCACTCAGTTCAAAGGTTCTTTAAATCAATGCCGTAGGAGAATAATTTTTGGTTCCACAAAGAACCATTCAGTCAAAGTTTCTTTAAAGAAAATAAGCCTATCCTAGCTTTCCTGTAGCTCAGTGGTAAGAGCATTGCGTTAACAACTGGGTTCGATTCCAGGGGATTGCAAATACCTATGTAAAATGTATAGGATAAAGCAATATAAGTCGCTTTGGATAAAAGCTTCTGCCAAATGCCTAAATGTTAAATGTTAATGCTTTGTCGCCACAAAGAGCCTTTTGTGAAACATTTCGTGTAAAGGTTCTTCAGATCTTTAAGGTTCTTTAAGGAACCACAAATCTTCTATGGCTTTGAGAAGCCCCTTTGTTATAAAGAACTGTTTGAGCTTCCAGCCTCCATTTTTATAGCAATAAATACAGAACTGACTTGGTGTGAATCTTTCTTTACCGTATTGGCTTGGATTCCATGACACCGTAATGGCATCAAATGAAGGATCTTGATCGTTTTCAAACTCAATCTGAATATTGCGCGGGGCTTCAACATAATGCAGACAGACTTCAGGGGTGTCCTGGCCTAGAAAAGATTGACAGGGCCAAGGAACACAACCTGGCCAAGAAGAGAAATTACCAAACAATGTGCAAATAACTATTGGCTGATCTCATTAGGTGTGAATTGTGTATGAAGGAGAAAAGTAAACAGTGGTGAAAACAGTTTAAGCAATAAAAAAAGGACACCTGCAGTTTCTTCCCTCAAGGCCGTTTCTATTATTGGAGTTATCTATGGTGTGTAAAGCGTAAAAAGGTTCTTTTCTTGAACAGAAACAATAGTTTTTTGTTAAACGATCTAACGTAAATCATGTGCCACATCCTCTTCAACAGACAAACAGACAAACTTGAAGAAAACAACCAGTGACCGTTATCAAAAGACCCATCTGTAATTTGGCCCAAGATAAATAAAGCGTTTGCTGGAAAGGCTGCAATCAATTAAATAGTGGAACATCTTGTTTTGATCGAGCTACATTAGAGGAAGTTCAACTGAGGCGAGTATTCATCTTACATCATGTGTCAGACATTCTCCCCATAAATCTGTTATTATAACACATTTTTGAGTAAACTAGTAGTAACTCAACTTTATGACAGGTCCATGCCGATCACTCTAATGTGATTCTTTAAATGCTTTATCTTTTAGTAATACAGAGGACGGTTTACAAAATAAAAGTTCATAGGTTGGTTTTGCTCGTGCAAACAAAGTAATAAAGACTATGGGAAATAAATAAAGATGACAAAAAAAAATCCCGTAGGTTAAAACCTGTAAATTCAAGTTCGTCAATTGTATATAAAATTTTGATGAAAACAGTTTCATTAATTAAAAAAGCCGTTGAATCATCTAAACAGGGCTGGCAAGTAGTTTCGTGCAGCCCAGGCAATTTATGAAGGCGGGACTCACCCCTGCAATATTCTCATAACAATAAAACATCCATGATATCTGTAAACATACTAAGTTTTTAAAGAAAAAAAACACTAAACATAGTTCTTGAGATACAAAGAAACATGGTGTTCAGAAGTGGTTTTGTTGGGAAAGTAAATACACACCATGACACTGCTACACATGTAGACTGTAAAATATAATGTGATAGCTTAATTTCACCATCTGGACTTTTACTTACTTCCAAATATGCTGGTGAATGGAATGCTGGTAGATAACTGAACATCATTTGCTGTAATTCTGCAGTATTCACATTCTGGGTTTCCCTGAAAATACACAACCACACAAAGAAACTGTCACTTACTTATGTAACTTAATGGAATATTTAGAATTCTACTTTTTTACAGTTTCCTAAACTGTTTTGACACATTAGGGATTTGGGCGGTCGCAAAATACCATGTTATCGACATCATGGTAATAATACAAATAAGGTCCATTATTCAGCAGCTATTTAAATGTATGGTTAACTCTTTCTCTCTGCTTTGCTACAGATATTTTGAGTCAAAAAATATTGACTTACATTTTATGTTAATAATACAGATATCATACGGCCACATTAATTGTGTAATAAAAATCTGTTTAGAGACAAAACCGGTGTATGCCGTTATGAAAGGAAAAGTATAGACATACCAAGTATAAAAGTAAACTGTGTGAACAACATTAAGATTTCCTGTGATCTCTGTACCAATTCTAGTAAAACTACACTTTATGAACTATACTGTACTTACTGTGGAATAGCAAAAATATCAGAAACGCATGTAGAAACGGTGATATGAGTTTCCTAAGTCTAGATGTGTTGTTGTCTTACCTGTCGGATACATTCAAGCGTGCAGCTCTGAGGTCTATAAGACATTTGTTCGACACTTGCACCAAAACACAAAGTGACCAACGCAAGCAGGTCCGCTGTCAGTGTGGGCCACATTTCCATTTACTTGCCTGAAAAACCTGCTTCAAACCTTCTTACAGCTAAGTCCATAAAGCACGTATGCTTTCTCTGGTCTCTTTAGGAACAATATAAAGCAAGAGGGTGGAAACAAGCGAGTAGGAGGTGGAGAAACCACCAACAAGGGTGTGGTGGCCTGAGGGAAACCCATCAAACTGACGCTGTCAAAAACCATCAGTTTGGGAGCAAGGTATGCTAACCCAGATTTATTTGCTGACAGGACACTGCAATTTTGGCTTAAAAAATAACTGTGTGAAGGGAAAAGTGATCATGATCCATTTATACCACTGCGTATTTTTACAGATGGTCAAAAACACCACCCCACACCTGTAAAAACATGAGTTGTGTACATACAATTATTCAGAATTATTTATGTCCATTGTTGATTTATTAACATTCTAATGGCACGTTTTCCCCAAACACTACAGATCTGTCCAAAAATAAACAAACACCAATGATCTTCACATGCAGTTGTAGTTGAGGTTGAGCAATCCTGGAAGAATGTTGAAGTACTCTCATCATGTGCCAAAAAGGGTTCAACAGGAAATTATGACAAGTTTTTAACAAGCATCAATGAAATTACATTTATTGTGATAGTAGGAATGTTGTACTTGACTTTCAAACATTTCTTACAGATTTCATGCTGCTAATACAAAGACCGTTGTTTTTTCTTTCAATAAATGTGACTATAAATCATGATGAAGAATAAACACAAATCTTGAAATTGGCTCTAACATCTTTATACTTGTATAAAATAAAAATCCACAAGAGGACAGACCCTCGAGGTACACGCTGCCTGATGTGAAAAGGAACAAAATACAAACAGTGCTTCTCCAGACATCTTGTAGAGTCTCATCGAATCTAAGAAGAAACACAACAGATACAAAATATGAATGAAAAACAAACTGCAAGCATGCCGTGAATATGACTTTAAAGCCCATAAATTAAAACTAAACAAAACATATACTGATTTTCAATGCGTACATCTTGTTTTCATCTAAGAGAGAGAAAAAATGAGTTCCTGGTTTCACTTTGGGTAGTTACAGACCATGTCCCTTCAATTCCTCACATCTAGGTCAAAGAGTATGTTTCATGTTGCCTTCCACTGAACATGATGCTTGGGGCAAAGTTTCTTACACTTTCATCTCCATATTTATCCCGGTTCACCATACAGGGTCATGCAAAGACAATTACAGTCAAGATGTCTGACATAAAACTAGAAGATTTTCAAAGGCACGGTTGTCGATTTGACGAATCTGCTTGTCACCATTCATGAATTTATTGTGAAGAACACTGATTTTATTTGCATTTCAGTTCTTAGCCTGCAGTCTCTCACCGTGTATTTGTCCCATTTCTTCTCAGGGTCATAAGGCTCCCAGCGGCTGGCGGGGAAGATGTGTTTGTTTTTCTCGTACCAGCTCCTCAGCACGACTTTTCCCGCGTGAGACTGAAAGAACAGACGCAGAGTTTTGCGTTTACTTTTTCTTCACATCGTGTTTAAAAAACAAATCGTTATACGCTGGACTTTTCCGGTGGCTCAAAATGATGGGGATGTCTCAATCGCCTTCAGCATCTTACCTCGTCCTTCTCAACGGTAGCATCGTTCACCAGTCGAATATCTTCATGCACGTCAAAATTAAACAGTGGTCCTGAAAAAACAGTGAGAGTTTATTTCAGCCACGTACAGATAAACAAAACAGGAAATCACTATGTGTTTTAACTATGTTGAGAGTAATGCAGCAGAATCTTGTATCACGCTACACACATGGAGCTTATCAAAGTAAATGTTTTACAGTTCTGTGCCAGAAGAAAAACTCACCACTTTTGCCTCGTGCCTTTGTCACGATGAAGTCATAAAAACTGTGGTGCTGGAGGAACAAAAGATAGTTAATAGCTTCAATATTAGATGAGCTCCAAACTTTACTTTTAGTCTGGTGAAACATTTATTCACTGTTAAATCTACTTACATGTGGGATAATCAAATCTTCTTTAATGTACATTAAATGTTCCACTCCTGCCGATCTAAGGAACACAAACAGAGCTTTGACATTATTAAAGAGTTGAAATAGATGGCGGTTGACAGGTTTAACTGTACATCACCAGGCTTGGAAAGCCAGCTTGCTTGAATATAAGGCAGAAATTGTGTCAGCTAGATCTGCCTATTTTTCACAAATAATTGTTAGTAATCTTAAACAGCTGTATAACTCTATAAACAAACTACTTAACATTAATAATATATTTAAATAAAGCACATAAAGCACTAATTTTCTGATGTCTATCTCACAAATTCTCCCACACCAGATTCTCAGTCTTTTTGTGATGTGGTTGTAAAAATGAAAACGACCACTTCTATAGTTGATCCCTTTACCAACTAGTCTATTTCAGACGTGTTTTGTATCTTTATGTCCTGGGGATTATTAATGAATTGCATAGCACTGAAACAGCTTTGGTTCACGTCACAAATGACTTGTTAATTGCTTCTGATTCTGGGGATCTATCGATATTGATTCTTGATCTTTCCACACTATCGATCATTGTATTTACCTCTCCCGCTTGGAGACTGATTTTGGAGTTTCTGACTCTGCTCTAGACTGGTTTAAGTCTAACCTTACAGGACGCAAGCAATTTGTTGTATTGGGCAGTTGTAGATCTGAGGTTGGGTGGTGAAATCTGGAGTGCCCCAGGGTTCAATATTGGGCCCTATACTTTTTAGCATGTAACTTGGGGAAACTTATGAGATCACTTGGACTTAACTTTTATTTTCATGCTGATGACACCCACATATACATACATCTGGTGTTAACACAACGGTTTCTTTTCTTTCTCAATGTCTCTCTGAGATCAAAAAATGGATGTCTGATAATTTTCTCTGTTTGAACAGTGACTTGTATGAAGTGATGCTCATTGGTTCACCACACCAGATACAGTACTTAAAACTGAGCCCTTTAGCCTTTAATGTGGATTGCTCTGTTTTACAGTTTCAAACTAAATAAAAAAAATTAGGAGTGACATTTGTTGCGAAATTTAACATTTGGTCTACATGTTCAGAATATAGTTAAAGTATCTTTTTTTCATCTCAGAAATATTGCCAGATTGTGTCCCATGCTGTCATTTTCTGTAGCTGAAAAGTTAATTAACACATTTCATTTCTCTCGGATTGATTATTGCAATCAGTGTTTGAATTGTGTCCAAGCTCTTGGGGGGTCGCATGTGCTATCGATCTTACTATTATTTTTATATTTTGCATAATACGTTTTTTATTTTAAAAAAAAATACAAATTTCTTATAAGATTTAGCCTGTTTGATCTCTGTCTTGTTGAGGTTTCGCTCTTTGCAAAATCTCTTGAATTTATTGATAACAGTAAGATTTTTTTTTTTTCTAAATGTATGATAACATATTCCTTCCGATTATCTTTTCTTTATTTATTTCTTTTCTTGTCCTTTGATTATTGTTGTTTATATTGCTGTAATGGAGTGCTGTTCCTTTTTTGGAATATTAATACAACAATTAAGTTGTAGTGGGGGGGGGGGGAATTTGAAAGGAAGAAAAAAGATTCTTTGGGAAACGCAAACGTTTTGCAAAGGATCGCGATGATCTTGGGGAGAGCAAAATATTTATAATATTTTTTCCACCACCCATATGTCCCATTTGTCGCTTAGAAATCAATCGCAATTGTTTTGACAATTTGAGATAACATCGTACAAAAAGAAAGATTTACATTATCAAAATTATAGTAACTGTTGAGTTTTAGAAAAACACTTTCAATATAAGTGGATCAGCACACGCCATTGTCTCACTGTGACATCTCTGTACATGTCTTCATCGAACACTGTGTGGCGCACTTAAGCATGCATGAATTTTTCAGATAAAAATATCTTTTTAATTTGCGTCTTATGAAATTTGGACAAATAACAGACAAAAGTGTTTTGTTTTAGCGCGATAATTTGACAAAAATAATTTGGGGTTTTTAGTAGTGTAGTTTTAATGGAAAACCGGGGAACCCCCCAAATTCATTATTTTAGACCTTATGAGGGGTCCCTTAAGGCTTATGAGGGGTGCGGGACAGCCCCAGCCCCCCCCACCTCAATTCGAACCCTGCTGACAGCCGGTCTTGTCACAATTAATCTTCATTTAATCAAGTCTTTTGGAACAAACACATCA
The DNA here is from genome assembly GCF_015846415.1 of Triplophysa dalaica. Lineage (NCBI taxonomy): Eukaryota > Metazoa > Chordata > Actinopteri > Cypriniformes > Nemacheilidae > Triplophysa > Triplophysa dalaica. The sequence goes on from NC_079561.1 coordinate 1,442,236, forward strand.
CAAAGTGTTGATCATAGTTGTTTTTAGGGAAAATAGTAATATAATGCTTTATTTATTCTGTTGGACGTACACTACTGTTCAAAAGTAATTTCTGTTCACCAAGCCTGCATTGATTTGATCCAAAGTACAGTAAAAGCCTGTTCTTTTATGTAAGCCTGTTTTAATAAATACTATATAGTTATACAATATGTCAATCATAGCTATTTCAAGAGTGAATCCCACATGTATATGCCCAAGTAATTCCCGAAAATTTGCAATTTGCAGTATGTGGCCGTTAGTCCTAGCAGCATGAAAAACAAGTTTTATACAATTCTGAATGGATTATATATACCACAGAAACCGCACGACGAGCACTTCCTTTATAATTACTAAAAAGCTGTCACTCATCTTTATAGAGATTTATAGCACCATGGAACCAGGCCTAATATTAATTTGCGCAAGAAATACAAAAGCCCTGACATGGAGTTGATAAATATTGTGGAAAGATATATAGAGAGAAAATTACCCCTCAAAAAGTAGAAGATACCTATTCCAGAATGCGAGTGGAGGTTTATTCTTGCCAATCAAGTAGTCAAGTCAATTATGTCCTGTGGTTAAGGGGTCTTTAGACGTACAGCGGGGCGTTTAAAATTTAAAGACATTTGTGAATAATTCACAAAATTTACCAAGTGTTCACATTACACCTTTTTTGGAAACCTTACAATGGCTTTCTGTCAAATTACGAATTGCCTTTAAACCTAAAACATCATTTCACTGCTTTCTATTTTCAAACACGTGCATAAAAGCATCTTTTTCCAAAAATATATGAATTTTTATTATTATTATTTTTCACTCTGTGTAATATGCGGGACCACTAAAGGGATTTACCTCAACTCACTGAAGTCTTTCCTCAAAACTTCCAGAGCCCTCTGGAGAAACTGCTGCATTGTATTGCCTTTCTTCATCTACACAAACATTATTGAGCAAATATTTTAGAAACAATGCATACATAAAGAATGAACAATGCCAGTGTCTGTAGGTGTGGTGTACCTTGACGGTTTTTCGATGACCTGAACCATCCCAGTAGCTGAAAGTGATTTCAATTTCTTCACCTAAATAAAAAGACCAGAAAAACAGGTTTGTATCAACACACGGCTCAAAATAAACAAATGCTTAATTTTAAAAAGTGGTTCAAATCCATTAAACTGACACCAAATATGACTGAACGTTTGGCCAGATTCAAATATCACACATAAGATATTCAGCATAACAGCTCTCTCTTATAACATAACATCTTACTTTTGATCTTCTCCTGTTTTCTCTCCCATTCTTGTCTGAATTCCTCTCTTAGACGATTCTCATCTTCCTAAAACACAAATTTTTAAAAGTTAAAAAATATCTGAGTTTGATTCATGTGTTGAAATATTTCTAACAATGTTAGTGACGGGACATACCAAGGGTGTCATTATATAAAAAGTTGCTATTTTTAGTTTGCTGTAGGTGGAATTTAAGTGGAGGAAACATTCTCATTTTTGGAGAGAAATCAAAAACTGATGCCAAAATATATATCAATGAATGGAAAGCTAAAATATCAGATTTTTCGCTTGCTGTTGGATATGAGTAAACATGTGCATGTCAAGCAGGTTTTTTACCTCTCTGTCCCTGTCTGGCAGGAAACTGGTATCAACATCTGGGTTCTTTCCAAGTTTTTTCTTCTTTACAGGTAAGCCTGGCAAACACAACGTCACACAATATTTTACCCCAATTCACAATCTGCACCATATGACTCATTTCATCCAAATATCAAAAATCTGTCATCATCGACTCATTCCCTTTTAAATAATTATGGCTAAACTGTAGCGTCTGCTCAATTCTTTTTGTTAGGATCTTATATTCACAGTGCCCATACATATCTCCTCCTCAGCATCCTCTTCAATTTCCTCTTCTTCCTCTTCCTCCTCCTCCTCCTCCTCCTCTCCTTCATCTGGATTAAAGGATAAACTGGCAATCTTCCTTTTCTGCTCTTCCTTTCTTTTCTTCTCCTTCTGTTTTTCTAGTTTCCTACATGAGCAGACAAAACAAAACGTTTTAAAATCAAAACTTATTTGACATGACAACTGAGTGTGAAAGAAGTCATAAACGTCTCAATGAAAACTGTGAAAAAGACATCCAGGCAAGGATAAAAAAACTGAAATGGTTTACAGCTGGAGCTCTTTTGACTGCTCTTTCTTGGCCAGCTGCTTCTCGCGCTCTTTGACTAGAGCTTCCTGCTTAGCTTTCATGTCATTCAGAGTCACCAAACCTGCAGACAGAAAAACATCCATCAATCAAAAAATGTTTTCCAAGAGTCAAGGAGACACATTCACTGAACCCGAATATAAGCTGAACGTTAAACTAAATCCAAGGGGGGTTCAGAGATATAAACAGTCATCACTTCTCATGTTTACTTGCCTACAGTGCTGGACTTGAGCTCTTGCTCCACAGCATCATAGTGAGCTGAAAACTTCTTATCAATGTTGGACTTCACCATGTTGTCCTGAAATGTTAAATAAAAAGAGTTAAATCTGCAACGAACATCAGAATCGAATTTCCAGAGTTTTGGGCTGCATGTTGAGATTGTTGTAAAGAAACTAAACATAAGGTTCAATATTATCAAACATTACATACAAATATGATCATAAATGCAATATGAAATATAATGCAGAGATACAACCTATCTGTTAGAACTGGGCAATTCCAACATTATGGACGAGACATTTTGCATTATGGACGTGACATAAAAATGCTCAGAGAATGAATTTGTTACAAATTTGTATATATTTTACTAAACCCTTGTTGATCAGTCTAAACATAAAAAAATCTATTTAAAAAAATGGGAAATAAACATGTGTTATGGATGTTACAAAAGAAGAACGCGTGTTGTGTGAGACGACAAACTTTGTAGAATTACTGTGAAATAAAATGCACAATCCTGAAGAAAATTAATTTTCATGTGTCCATTTATGAGGAATATGAAGCGTTATAGATGTGACAATCCTGAAAATGGCTCTTACCTGACTATGAAAAATCATGAGCTCAAAATAAAAAGAGAGATCTCAGATGGGTATTTAAACCACCAAATGTTCAAATCTGTGATGTAACCAGAGTAAAAACCGATGGTAAAACTTATTCATGGTAATGTTGACATTTTCACGGAATTGCCCAACTATAAAATACACCAAATATGCTTTATTTTCAATTTACTACGTCAGAAATATAATATAGTAGTTTTTAATATAGTTTAATGAAACCTTTACACATTTTAATATGACTATGCTGTCTAGATATGAGACACAGCAATAATAATAATATGGGTTGAATATATTGTTTAATGCAGACACATATAACTTATGTAGACACTCACTAAAAAAATAAAGGAAACATTTATGGCCGATTGTGTTTATATATGTTTGCACGTGTTATTCTCAGTAAGTTGTGTTGTGTCTGTATGTCTTGCCTCTGCTATCTTCTGCTTCAGCTGCACGAGCTGCTCTCGCTCTCTTTCACGCTTTTTCATGAGCTGCATCGCTCGTCCCCCTTCACTCGCCGCTCCTTTATACTGCGCCATTGCTGCTCTTTAAACAGATACTTGGAAATAAATATATATAAACAACACGAAGTTAAATAAAGGCCGAAGACTCTACGTAAACAAACGAGAAACTTCTTGACTCAAGCAGGCGGTTGTGGGTAATTAACTGTGTAGTACTGTTTCCGCTAAATGCGCGAAATACTAATTTCACAGCAAAAGCCAAGGTGAATATTTAAAATTTTAGGAAAAGTTGGTGAGTGAATACGATTAATAATAACGTTCATATAATTTGTGACTTTATAAGTCTACTTTGTAAAAAATGTGAAATGTAATGTTACAAACTTTTGCGTCGCATTAAACAGATGGAGACTTTTAGTTTGAAAGGCCATGGAGAGAGAGAGAACGCTTGAGAATCAATCGACTCGATCTGCTATCGACTCTCAGCACTGAACCGAGTGAGGGGAGATCTGGATGGAAATGAAGGCGGCGGTGTCTTGTGCCGGGGTTTTGCTACTATGTGTGTGGCTTTCTCCAAGCAAAGCTCTTTATTTCCACATCGGAGAGACGGAGAAGCAATGTTTTATTGAAGAGATACCTGATGAAACCATGGTGATCGGTATGTTCATTGTGAAATGCTCTCTCTGCGATCGGCTAAGGTTACCTATGTCGGGTAGCTGAATCAGCCAGATGGCGTTATCACTTAGTAGCCTATTGTTTGTTGCAGTAAATGCAGTTAGTATGACAAATCACGATGTTAATTTAAATGTGAGGGAACTATGTGCAGATTCGTACACTGTCTAAATAAAATGGAGCTGTCGTTACAGTTATTATGATCACGGATGTGGTAGGTGCAGCATCCTGGTTGGGTACCTGAGGTGCAGGTGCAACCGGTTCCGCCCTGTCAGCACAGTCTGATGTTACTTACAGCTTGGATTTATGCTTTGTTTTAGGTAATAATAAATAAATACTAGACATGGTGGCAAGTATACATACTCAAATTCTCAAAGGCTTATATTTGTCTGTAATGTGTAATGAGTCACATATTTTATATTTCCATATGTGACGTGAATTTTCTTCACATCAAAAATAAAAACAACTGAGAAAGTTGACTGTACTTATTCTTGTACAAATAGTTTTTTTATAGCCGATCCCACAATTTTGTCATGATGTCCCGTTGTAAACGCTGATAGACTGAACATGTCTTTTTAGGAAAATACAGAACACAGTTGTGGGATAAACAAGCTGGTTCTTTTCTGCCATCCACCCCTGGCTTGGGCATGCACGTGGAAATCAAAGATCCAGATTCTAAGGTATGCTTATATGAAATGTTTTTTTATATTCTGAACTCGGTGACATGCTATGTGATGCATTTCAAGATTGTCGAGATTGTCATCCGCCATAATCTTAACTTTAAAAAATATATTTTTAATCATCTCGCTGGTGGTTTCACTGGAATGCTGAAATTCTGCTTTTTGTTGTATTTATTTCAAAAAGCGTAACGTATTTTCATTCCTTTCTGTCCATCAGATCATACTGTCTCGTCAGTATGGTTCAGAGGGCCGTTTCACCTTCACGTCCCACACACCAGGCGAGCATCAAATCTGCCTCCACTCCAACTCCACCAAGATGCCACTGTTTGCCGGTGGAAAGCTGGTATGTTTTTTTTAATACAGTATAGTGCCTTGTATGTTTAACTCGATGAAGTAAAATACAGAAGGCACAGGCATAAAATATATTAAAAAAAAAAAAAATAATAGCATAAAATAGAATAATATTTAGGATGCTGGTATTTCTGTCCTGTAGAGAGTGCACCTGGACATTCAGGTCGGTGAGCACGCCAATAACTACCCAGAGATTGCAGCCAAAGACAAACTGACCGAGCTGCAGCTAAGAGCCAGACAACTTTTAGACCAGGTGGAACAAATTCAAAAGGAGCAGAACTACCAGCGGGTGAGTCTATATAGAGTGAATCTGTGTTTGATCTGAGTTTCAAGATGCATCTTACAGTAAGGTTTCATTCTGCAGTACCGCGAGGAACGCTTCCGCATGACAAGTGAGAGCACAAACCAGCGGGTTCTCTGGTGGTCCATCGCTCAGACCATCATCCTCATCATCACCGGCATCTGGCAAATGAGACATCTCAAGAGCTTCTTTGAAGCCAAAAAGCTGGTCTAAACAGCAGACAGACTTACAGAGACACCAGCTCAAGTCACATTCATCACCAGTTTGTTTCTCAAGCATGAATATGCTCAACACTTCATTCCGTTATTTCCATTGAAATGCATTATAGTCCAGAATCACTCTGTGGACTTACATGAATGAGTCTCTAAAAGAAAATTTATCCGAATGATGTTGAATAAGTCTTTAACATGCCTTATTTAGTATTAACACACTTAAAATCATAATCATAATGTGATTAGAAAGAAGAAAATGTTATGACTTTCATTATGGGTGCATGGTCATTACTGTTGATTTTATTACTGATAAATGTGAAGAAATATGCTCATTATTGCACCATTTCTTTTCTTTTTAAAAGTGTATATATTGAGGTTCATAGAAGTTTTTGAAATATCTGTGTGGTTTTATATCTGTGATGTTTTGGGAAACCTCTCTAGTGTGTTAAACTCTTCGTTTTGCTGTTTAGAACATATATAAACCGACATTTTAGGGACTTTCTTTGGGTTTACAAAACGATTTGTTTCTTCTAATTGTTCTATTTCTGTGTCATATTGTGATTTATTTATTTTGTTACTGAATTGTCCATTTAATTTCAGAGAACGACAGGAATTTCTGTCATTTGATGGAAAAATAAACTAGGTTTTTAGGGTTCTGATTCAGTCTCCATATTGTATGTTCATATTGTATTGTATTTCTGGTTAAGAGAGTGCACACAGAATAACACAAATCCATGTGGTCTTGTAATTTTTGTAAAAAATAATATGCGCACAAAATGTGCATACATATGTATTTAAACGGCATTACATTTCAAGATCAAACGCTACAAAGCAAAAACATGACTTCAATATTCTTTGCTCGATTGAGGATTTTGAAGTTACTCTAAATTTTACAGTTTCAAATCAGAATCTGCATATTTACGCCAATGTATCGGTCACAGAACAGATTATATATTCTAAAAAAAACATATCTGTCATAACTGAATTTAGACAATGTAAATTGCTTAAATACACACTATCATAAACCTTGTCTTTAAACCTCTACAAATCACACAGAAGTATTTCATTTATTACCCACCTTACCCAACTCAAATATTTATGTACAACCACCTATTGACAAGATACAACAATATTCATCTTTGACACTACACACATAATTGAAAAATGTATGGATGTTAGTTTCCATTTTGCTTTCACAATCAACCACAAACAATAACATATCATTAGTTTGACATCACCATTCAAAATGATGAAAAAATATGTGATTGCCTCTAAACAAACATTTCAAATGCAGCACAATCTCTCTCCTTGCATAGTAAAATACCAAAGACCTTCAGCTTTCCTTAAACTCTAGAAACACTCAAGTCTTTAATCTTGCACTTCAACCTTTTTTTTCCACTCCACTGCACGCTTATTTCTGTTGTATTGAGCTAAAAATCAATGTTGACCAGCGCTTATTTTTTTATTTTTTAGTATGACATGGAGCTATAGGTACTAAATTAATTACACCAAAGTACCACACATACACGCACACGTCAGTCCTGAAACAAGTCACTGACACCATTCACAGCAAAACGAGGATACAGAATACTATACATGTTATTTATATCATTTACAAATAGTACTTCACTAGTAACACTTTACCGTAATGCTCAATTCTTTAATATCGGTTCATGATCATTTATAAACGCACTATTGTTAATTTGTGCTTGATCATAATACATAACGTGACAGGTGAAAATCAGATTAGGTAGAAAGTAATTTAGTTATTATTCATTGCTATTTAACCTCATAAAGTAATGTTGATAACTGAACCTTAGCGTAAAGTGTTGTCATTTTACTGACACTTTCTGCTCAGCCATTGTACACAAATGAAACAATATACAAACACTAAAATATACCTACACAACAAAATGAAAACCTGTTGTTTTACTCAGATGTTACGCGATTTTATCTATTTTTTCTACTCAACTGATATGACAGAAAGTACGCCTCACATGATTAGGTGATAACCTCTAAACAATGAATTCGGCTACAAATTTGCACAACAAAACCAAACACGTGCTGACCCTGTATCTGTTCGAAACGAAATGTTAAGCAAAGTAGAGAACTTTGCAAAGGTGGGTGAATATTTCTAGAGATCTTTTGCTAATAAAACACCTTCAGGAAGTTAATTTCGGGTTGAATCGGTCAAATGACACTTTTCATTAATCTCTCTAGTTGTTTCACCTCAGAAGACCAGGTCAGTAGCGATAGTTAAGACACATTAATGGCTTTTGACTGGTAAATGGTGAGCCCAGTCATTGGGAAAGAGTTCCCAGATTCAGTTCAGTAATCTTTTTTTTCTTCCAATTTTCATTGCTCTGTAACGGTCAGTCGGTCCATTTTTCTGGCTGCTTCCTCACACACAACCTTTGGCTTTTTCTCTGGACTGGGGGTTGGGGTGTTGGGATATTCCCGAGTGCCAAATATAGTGCTTCCGACGCGGACATTGGTGGATCCAACCTCAATCTAAATAAAGAAACATTGTAAATTCATCGCAAGCAATAATTCAATAAATGCGAGAAAATCTACATCGGAAAAATGGTGCATGCAATACTAATCCATAATACAACTTTTAAACTATAGCCATCTCTAAAAACTAAAATAAATACCGTTCTATAATATGCTGTTTCACTCAAGAGTAAAAGGGTCGTGAAAGGTTTTCATGTTGACTTTATAAAGCAGAAATAAAGAGGCACCTACCGCATGTTCAAAGTCAGTAGACATGCCCATACTGAGCTCAACTTTATCCACTGGCATCTTAAGACTCTCACAAACTTCTTCACGATGTTTCAACAGCATCTACAAGCAAACGACACATTTAATTACAGTTCACAAACTGTCTCTTAAAGGGGTCATATGGCACGAATAAGAATATGTGATATAACCGTGTATTAGACACATAAAATTGCAAAAATGTGGGAACAAAAGATGCCTTCTATCTTAAAACGTATGTGAACCCAGACCTGCCAGACATGCCTCGTGTAACCACACCCCTGCGATGGTACGTCACTTCGTAACATGATTTGATTAAGACCACCCCAAATCTAAACGCAAGTGAGGTGGGCGTACTTTTAAATCTCATTGTATCTTAGCAGTCGCAGCCATGTCGCGGAGACGCGGTGTGTTTCGTAGCGAAAAGAAAGACTTTTTGTGCCCTGCCAAAAGATGAGACAGTTAAAATCCAACGGTTACATTTTATTTACAACACTGTTCCAGAAATTACAATCCTAATGTTCAAGTTTGTGCTAATAATCTGTAAGTCCTAATAATCAGTAATAATGTTCCAACTAGAGGCAACAAATGGGGTGTTTATAATATCATGTATTAATCTTTTTATTTAGTATTTATTTTGATCAAGAAGGACAAAAGGGCTTGCGTTATTTATTACTTTACCATTCCCTGCTGTAATGCGAGCTTGTTTCTATCTCACACAAACTACGTATGATGCATATGGTTGTTTGTTTATAGTCTTTATTACGTTGTATATAAAAGTAAAACAGTCAGCTATAGTTTTTAACTATTTAACATCATTTTTTTTAATAAAACCTTACCAATCCTTTACATCCTGCTCAAGTCGCGCTGGCAAAGTTGATGTATCGGCTTGATCATCTTCATTTTCCGTATTAGATTTGTGCTCGAATTGATATAAGGAAGTACCGATGGCATTTTGATGATTGACAAACATGCACGGTATGTAAAAAATACAGCGTTTTTTAACCTTAAATCCTGTATACACATATGATTACATATAAAACAATCAAATATATTTGTTTTAACTGAGTCATTTGACCCCTTTAAATATATGATGCTAGCTGATGCGACGGTGTTCTTCTCATGTACCTGGAAGTCAGGGTTGGGTCCGTCACTGAGGTCATAACCATACCGGCCAATCGTCATGAGTCCGGCGAAGTCGAGAGCAGGACACTGAGATACAATGTGTTTGACTGTGTTTACGGTCTCATCAGGGGACAGGCCGTGTTTACCTGATGAAACACGTCATGGTCAGAGAGTCATGCTGAGGTTTGTTGAAAACTGGTTATGTGATACACTAGGAAAATATCTAACCCAGAAACTTAAGTGAGACACAAAGAACATCCATACTGTGAGATTGCGACAATGAAAGCTGACCAAACAATATCTGAGCCTTTGATATGACCTTATTCTATTAGAACATTGCGTCCAACTGCGATTCTCCACTTTTTGTTAAACAAAGAACATTTTGATGATCTAAATACAGAGCATCTGTAACAGGGTTCATATCTTTTTCCAGATGTGTGTTGAGAAATTCACAATCATAAAATCTCTACTTGACGTTATCCATCCATTCCATTCCATTTTCTACCGCTTATCCGAACTACCTCGGGTCACGGGGAGCCTGCGCCTATCTCAGGAGTCATCGGGCATCAAGGCAGGATACACCCTGGATGGAGTGCCAACCCATCGCAGGGCACACACACTCACTCATTCATTCACTCACGCACTCACACCCTACGGACAATTTTTCCAGAGATGCCAACTTGACGTTATATGACGTAGATATTGACGTTAACACGTACTTCCCTCTCCACTGGTGTTTATCTGGACCATAATCTTTAACCAGTGTGTGTTGGCAGCTCTCAGCTTTTGCCACGAGCTGTTGACTCTTTCAGCCAGCTTAATAGAGTCGACCGTCTCCACCATATACAGGTTTGGAACACCTGCCATTTAACACAACCAACAAGTCACATCGACAGAATTTGCTCATAAAACATTTATTCCCATTTACTTTTGTTATTCGGCTTCGCTTACCCAGGAGCTTGTTGACATTATTCTTTTGTAAATGACCAATGAAATGCCATTTAATTTCAGGACACGATGACAAAATCTAAAGAAAAAGATGACGGCATTATTTCAGTCAAGCGGTCCGATCATACAAAAACAATCATACAGTTTGACTGACTGTTATACCTGCGGATGGGAAGCTTTCTCCACCAGTTCATTTACCTGTCACAAAAATCACAATGAGTCAATATGATTTTTATTCCTTTCAGGTCGATACACTAGATTGTTAGGAGTTATTCTTACATAATTCTCTCCAAAGTTTCGTTGTCCGTGCTTGTAAGCCTCCACCACCATCTCTGCAGGTTTGGTCTTGCTGACCGCCACCAGTCGAGGGGCAACACATGGTAACGTCTGAAAGAGATAAAGACATAATAAAAGTCAACTTTGTTTACACAAGCGTCATAAATACTCTTTTTCTAAAAACTGTAAAACAGAATTAAGAAATGTAAAGTATACACATTGCATGGAAAATAACACATTCTAACGTTAGTCGTGTAAATCTGACATATCCAATAAATGCTCAACTAAACTAAATTTTCACACTTGACAATTTGATGGGTCGTGACTACAGCAAACCCCGTGATTTCAAGCCACATGCATTCATTTACAGATCAATGTTTATAAGCAGACATAACGAGTCCTTAAACGGACACTTTTTGGCGAACGTCATATAATCAAGTGTCAACAGCTCGTGTGCTTTATTAAGCCTGTCTGTAAAGGTTGAGAAGATTACATAACCCACCCGTAAAAACGCGGCGTTCATGGAGACGCGAGTTTGTTTTAGGCCATTTTAAAAGCGCATAGTTTCCTCAAACACAACCTGTGAGAAAGAGATGAGAAACTGACCTTCGGGCGACGGGAGACCGCTTGGTTTACCCGGTCCACCACAGCCTGCACTTTCTGTCCAACCTCCTCCGACATTACTACTCTCCACATACCCTCAATGCGGGAGGACGCCAACACAGCCGATCAGCGTCACTGACTTTTCCGGACAAAATAAAAGTCCTAATAACCAGCGTTAAAATTAAAACAAGTAATCGTAAAAATAAACAAAAGTCCCAATAACCAGTGTTAAAAAAAAATGAATCGTAAAAATAAACGTATTAGTCACCTTTAAAATAAATGATTTGAATAAAACCTCAATAAGTGAAATCACACCCTTTTCCCTACGAAATTAACCATCACAAGGGAGTAGAAAATAATACATGAACACATTTTGTATAAAACATTTGAAATATTGGCTGGTTGTTGTCTTCATAAAAGTAAACTGATATAACAGCTCCCGACTTTGCATGTAATAAACCCATAAAACATCAGATGAAAAAGGGGATGTCAACTAGTTGTTCATATTTAACCCCACTTTGGAAATACAAAAAGTAATTTTAGCTTTCCTGTAGCTCAGTGATAAGAGCATGGGGGTAACAACACAAAGGTTGTGGGTTCGACCCCATGGGATTTCACATAGAAACAAAATGTATAATAATGCAATGCAAGTCGCTTTTGGAAATGCGTCTGCCAAATACATAAATGTATGACTCTAGCTGGGTCTACATTAAAAGTGCTGCTTCTATTAGTCTTAAAAGATGTAATGTAACGGTTGACCAGAGCCAAATTTGAATAATATATCATCACAAAAATCTGTCAAGATTCTATGTCAGGCTTTACCCCCGGCAATTGTCATTAAATTGTCAATCACAGAGTTTCTGTAAGTGAATGTTAACAGCTTCTTAAAACAAAGCCACGTGAAGGAAGAAAAACACATTAAAATCATCACATTACTGTCACTTTATTCACAAAAAATTATGATTTGTGCACAACATTCTAGAGACATAGGAAAATATATAAAAACAAACAAAACAGGCAAGTATTAAACACAAAAATGGATGTTGCGTTAATATCCACTCTTTTTGTAAAAAGACGTCGTGGAAATCTAGAAAAATTTGCTGGCTGGAGACAAAAAAAAAAATCAGGAAAAGAAAGTTCTCTCTCTTCACACTCGTTCTAGAGCCTCCAACATGATTATACTGTTTCCTCGGATCACCTGAAAAAACAAAACGGAACACAATTCAGACACTCAAACAAGACATTGCACACAGGTCTGTTAAAATGAACACGCCTTTCACATAGTAAAAAACTGCAACAAGATTAACTAAAACCTAGTCTAAGACGTCAAGCCCACGGGCCGTTGTATGAAGGTCTGGCTTTGTTATTAACCAAAACCCAACAAAATAATTTGAATTACTTCATTCAATTTACTGGTTACCTTAATGCACTAAACAAATTAAATAATCCATTCATGGCAAAAAATGTATGCGATTATTTTGTCTATAACAACAGTTAATAAAGTATAATATAATGCAATATATAACAGCTCATAGTCATGTAACACCGGGCATGGTATGAGAATTGTGTCTCGGGAACAAGACATTGGGTTTGTGTTTGGTAACAGTCTGTTGTTATACTGACCACCATGCCAATGGTGTTCATCTGTCCTCCAGGAGCCATTTCAATAGAATCATCCACTACCAGATTCATGAAGGGGTCAAACCCTCGCAAGATGCCCTGAACATGACGACCACCGTTTAGCTTCACTAAAAACAAACATAAAAACACAATTAAAATCTTGCTCGAGTTATTGAAGATGGACAAAACAGTCTATTATACACAGTTACCTGGACAAATATTTTAAAGGTCTAATTCAACATTACTACACCGAACAGTACAGTTGTTCTTAAATCCATGTAATTAACATCATGCAATAACATGCAGTTAAAGGATATGGAATAACTTATTGGAAATTAAAATACAAATAGTCTTATAATAAGATTAGTGCATTATACTTACGTGAAAGCTTCTTGTCCATAAACCTAAAACGCAAGAATGAAACATTATATTGTGTATTGACTTGTGAAGTTTCACTATAAACGTAACCGTGTTGTAATTATATCTTAACAGTTCCTACGCAACAAATAAGAAATATACAGCAGATAAGCTTACACTTTCACCGGCCACAGCAATAAATTACTTCTAATGTTCAAATAAAGCACTTTTCTAAAGGTATTATACCAAACGTTTGAAAATACTTACTTTTTCAGCTCGGGTGGATGTGCTTTGCTCATGTTTATTTAGTTGGATCGAAAGATTTTGTAGAACAAAAACGTCCGAAACACGTTTCAAACAATGTATGAGAAGAGTGCGTAAAGAACAGGAAGTGGCGTAAGTCGCGGGTTTATTTTGTCGTCACGAAACGCAACATCGCCCCCTGCTGTATTGAAGTATGAACTTCAACCACGTTAAGTAATCGAGTTCATGCGGATAGTAATCTATTATTAGAAATATTACAATAAATTAAATAAAGTCGATGTCATAAGAATACGGAGTACATATAAAAAGGAGAAAGAGGCTGTTGAATGTTTATGGAATAAAGCCCAGTTGATACTTTTATGTTTTATTATTAAAAAAAAACACCATCTACAGACACCAACATGACCTTGACCACATTTATTTAAAAACAGTATTTATGCACAAACGTGTAAGTAACACGAGCTACATATGACAAGAAATAACACACAGGAGGTAGCTGCAGGCAAACACATAATATAAGCCATGAAGTACAGTGTTAAAAGACAACGGGGCAATTCACACAAGTTTCTTAAGAAGAAAATTCTTATTACACATTTTTTCTTAAACTGTAATTTGATAAAAAAGTTAGGAATGTTTTGTATTCCCGAAAAAATGGCAGTTCTTAATTTTAAGACTTTGACTCAAGATTGACTTACAAAGCATATTCTATGTCAATTCATTCTTGTGCAAAAAATGAAGATGTTCTAAAGAAAGTATTTGAGAACTTCTTAATAAGGAAAATTCTTACAAGCTGCCTATGATTTATTTTAAGAACAATCTTACATTTTGTCTCAAGAACAGTTATGTGAATCCAGCCCAATGTTTACTCCAAAAAAGATTAGTGCAATTACATATTTTGACAAACGTTGGATCCTGAAGTCTATTTGCTGCTGGTTAAATGTTAGTACAGCAGAAGCGTTACATACAAACTTAGTGACAAGTTATTTGGTTGAGCAAATAAAAAATATACAATCGTAGCAGAAATTATTACGTATTTGTCCTTTGTGACAGATTCTTTTAACAGCACACATTCCAATATTTCAGCAGTATACGGAGTCATTTATATTTCAAACAAGTCATATCAGGATATCAGAGGTTAAATCTAATTTTCTAAATGATAAAATCACAAAAATATCAAAACCACAAAAGACGCTAAATCGGAATAATATCTGTAATATTTGGTCTTGCAGGCTGAAATATATATTTATGTAGAAAACACGTGCATAAATTGTTTACACTTAAATCACAGAATGTGTTACGAGTGTATGCATAACATGACGAATGGAATGCAAACACCGCATGGAATCATCTGACAATGAGAAATTACACAAATTATTGAAACAAGCGTAGTTTAATAAACAATATATCAGTAGCCATGTACAGAACCAGAGATATGCAATCCAACTTGCAATAAATCATTTTCCTGGTTTCAGGTTTTAGTAAAAAAACTGACATTGTTTGACAAAAGAATGTGTCTGAAAGAAAATGTCTTCACAGTAATACAATAGACAACATTATTATGATAAACATTAATCCTGATCACGTGGCAAGTAAAAGTGGCATAACCAGGTACCCGTATCAGAAAAAAATCAACTGGCTATTATGGACTATTTTTGTAGAAATCATCGATTTCTCTGGCACTTGGGTGAAGTGTTTTTGCATATGACATGTATTGACAGAGCTGTTATTCAGGAAGCCCAGGACAAATCTGTAGGTCCGGCCACATAAGGAAGGACATCACAGTATATCAAAGTATAATGTGCAGTAGATGGACCTTTTATCAATCGCTGAGGAGATCTTCATCTTCCTCACGTTCACGAATCAGATGCTTCTGGCAGTGCTCTAAGAAGGTCTCTAGGGCCATGAAAGCCTCCGCACAGGGCACACAGTGATAGACATTCTTATCACAAACTTCTGGTATCTCAGAGAGCGTTATCCCATCTGTACACACACTACAGCACCTACACGTGTCTGCTGGTTGAGGAACCTTCTCATGGGCTTTCAGCACAGCTTGGGACCGATCTCCTGTTTCGACCTCTTCTTCCGTCAAAGCCGGCTCAATTTTCCTGGGCCTGCCTCTCTTTCGTTTAACCTCCTTGAGTAACTTGGACCCATTAACTGCCTTCGGCTTCAACCCAGGTTTGGGGGTTTTGCTGCTGAGGGCGAGGTGGGCCTCGTGGTGAGCACTGTAGTGCTTGAAATGCGCCCTGCGTGTCAAATGGTGCAGGAAGACTTTTCCGCAGTGAAGGCAGGGATACGTCTCGCCCCTCTGCCTTCGCCTGGTGGTTTCTCGCCTGGAGTTTCTCTGCGGTTTCGCGATAATTTTCTCGCGTCGATGTTCCTCCTCCCTATGCCGGTAAAGCAAGGACGTCAGGGGGAAAACCTTGTCACAGGAACGGCACTGAAACGTCGTCTTGTGAAAATTCCGCGTGTGGCTGGCGAGTCCCGCAGCCGAGCGGAACGTTCGGGGACACAAAGTGCATGAGGAAGGAGAAACCCTGGTACAGGTGGGAGACGGAGGCGAGGAGGTGTAGGAGGCGGTCGGTCTAGCCGCTGGAGAGGATGGGTTGAGGGGAGCGGGCTGACATTCTCCAGCCTGCTGGTGGTACAGCAACTCCTGCTTGAGGCTGAAGGCTAGTCCACACGGGGCACACACATAAGGGCTGTTGTCATTATCAAAAATAGGCTCTTTGGAGAAAAAGGCACTTAGAGGTTCAGCGCCGCAGGCAGGGCAAGGACATCCCCATTGAGGTTCGCCCCTGCACGCCTGGCATGTGGAAGACGAATCAGGGCAGTTGTGTAGCTGTAAACTGGAGAGCAAAGCAAACTTTTGGCCACATCGCTGACAGCAGTGGAGCTTTTGCAGGGAGTGCTCGCTTTCCTGGTGAGCCACCAGACTGTCCAGGTTAGGGAACGTCTGGCCGCAGTCTTTGCAGATGGAGGAGGAAGGCTGTTGCTGTTTGGGTTTGTACTGAAAGTGACTGATCAGTTCAGCCAGTCTGGATAAGCTGCTTGCTACAGGCCTAGGCTGAGCAAACAACTGGTCATCTTGTGTTTCATACCGCTTGAAAGGCAACGAATCCATAATAATCCCACTAGAAAGACCAAAAAAGAAACAAACAAAGAAATAAATCAATCGAAATTATTCCAATGTTTAGGTGTTAGTCACCTCATCTTGCATTATATTTTCCACATTTCATCTAGAAAAAAGGGGGAAACTTCTTTGTAACACATTTGTACAAGAGTAATTTTTAGATTATCATTTTGCATGATCTAATTCTTTTTGTGGAAATAAAAAAGAAAAATACATGATCTGTTCCATAGACGAGATCGAACAATTTTGTGTGAGCTGTCTTTGTAAGTTAACCAAAGCTAAGAAATAAGGAATTTAAGTTAAGAATCCGAAATTTATTCGGACACTATCAAATGTATAAAACATAATATAATACATGAATTATATGAAAAGTTTGGTTCCAAAATGAGATAACTGTTCAAATATCATGATTTTAATTATGTTGTCATGTTTTTTTTGGTGTTTTTTGTGTTATTTAGTTGAATTTTTTAGTTATTGTGGCTTAAATCAAAACAAACCAACCGAGTTTGATGATTTGAATTGGAATGCACAATAAACACATGATTTTTGTTTGTTTTTAAAACGTAGTTATCTCATTTTGGAACCATTTCATCATATATTCATTTTATAAAATACTTTGCACCCCCCGCTGCTCCCCCCCTTCTTCCACCAAAAAAGTATTTAAACTGCATTGCAAGAATTATTGCAATCTTAGCAATTGTTTAAAACACTAAACATATGTATTAAGATATATTAAGAAATTGAGGCAATGGAACGTACGGGCAAGATCTTCTATAATGTCCACACACACAGAACTACAAACACTGACACCGGAAGATTTAGCTGATGTGTTATGTTACTGATATGCAAACTCACCCACACGAGGTCTTTGTATCGCATTCTTGTTTCTCGCCAGTTGATGTGGACATTACCGCCAACGTTTAAGGATGCATGGACGCGAAACTGCATTAAATTGTAAAGCAAGACGCGGAAGACTTTCAGTCACATGCGCTCCTACTAAACTTAGTTCGGGACAGGTGGTCTGAAAACTACAAATCCCAGCATCCCCCCACGGCAATCCGTGTCACGTGTTCGGTGAGGATGATTTTCTTGCCTCGTGTAAAAATAGACATCTGAAGTCCGGATTGAAGTAAAAACGCTCATACACTTTTACACGTCAAATTTAATAAATATATGTATTATTAAAAAATATATATATATGTTTATGCATTATGTGAGCTTTTAAAAAGGGTGAAATAAAGTAATAAGACCAGCAGTCGTGTACGACTTTTATTACGAAAACACAGATGACGTCTTCCATGTAACGTTAAAGAACTGATTATCGCCTCCTAGTTAGTAGGTGGAGACATTACATCAGTATTATCTATTATAAAATATCTATTATTCAAAAAATGTATAAATATGTTTATGCATTATGTGAGCTTCTAAAAAACGTGAAATAAAGTATTAAGACCAGCAGTCGTGTAGGACTTTTATTATGAAAACACAGATGACGTCTTCCATGTAACTGATTATCGCCTCCTAGTTATTAGGGGGAGACATTACATCAGTATTATCTATTATAATAATCTCTGTACATCACTGTCATGGCTCTTTACTCACACAGATCTGCCGGCTATGCCTATTAAGACCACATTATATCGTTCAATTATACTATTTGTAAATGTTATGTCATGTGTGTCCTCCTCCGGTCCAGTTGGCGGCAGCTGCACCTGCCCGTGCGTAGGCAGAGTTCAGCGGTGTCCCGCACTGACACACACCGGCAGCTTATCTGAGCTTCACCGGTTTAACCTCGATAGATTTAAAAGACATCGCAAGAGAAACGAGAAGAGATTTGACGTTTGCGGTGCTGAATGTGCATATACAGCTGGCATCTGTTCGTGAACCCCTCGCGGGAAATGACCGTCCTCGCCGGTTTATTATTGTGATTGTTCGAGGCTAGTCGAGCCGTTTTACCCACATTCATTGGGGACAGATATATACATTCATTGGGGACAGATATATACATTCATTAGGGACATATATATACATTGATGGCAGTGTCAGGAGGAGCCCGGCGGATCCCGATGGGTGTGCGAACGTTCAGCGAATTTCTGGAAATAGCGACCGGCGGACCGTGTCGCCCCGGCGGCAGCCCGTTTAAACAGAGAGAGAGAATCCAGCGGTGGTCCATCCGGTAACAGCGCATTTACATCTTATTCATTAACAAATAAACCAACACAATGATGTGTGGTGCTTTCCACTTCGCACAGGCTTGTATGTGTGTCTGTGTAAGGTGTAAAATGATTAGTTTGACATGTACTATGGTAACCATTGACCCACAAAACGTACATCATCCATCAAAGTGGGTATATGAGGTGTATTCGTTTGTGCAATACCACCGTTTTAATATAAATATGTCAATTACATTATTTTGATTAGACATATTTTAATTCATATACGTGACATCACTAGTATTGGCTACAACTGTCATAAATGAAAAATGATTTAATATCATTAAAACATTTAGTTTAATACAGTGTTTATCTTATCGATATCCAAGACTGTTGTTGTATCTGGCAACATGAAGATTTTCCAAACATCTCTCCTGACACAATTTTGTATTTTGGTTATTTGTCCTGTGCCGTATGATAGACATTTGTCCTCCTGTGGGATTCTAATGACACGTTCTCCTCGAGTTCTCTGTCTGTCTAAAGTGGATCAGACTCCCTCTCATCACAGAAGATCATTTATCAGCCTCACCAATAAGAGAAAGGAGTATTCAGAGAGGAGAATACTAGGGTAAGTATAGTTCTGACACATCTTGTGTGTGTTTTCTGTTTGTCCGAGAGCATAACAAGTCCGACCGCTCTTCATCTCTACGGCTCTTTCTGGTGCAGCCTGTGTAATTCTAGGCTATCTTAAAATCACAAAAGCCTCCAGGCCCAGATCCTGAACAGTACCCTCTTCTTTATCTTTATAGCAGAACAAATGTTTGCGTTCATCCCCCATTAAAGACAGAGTGTAAGAGGTTACAAATCGGGTACAGAAGAACATAAAAACAAGACCCGTAGAAAGGCAATATGAGAAACGAATACATAGCAGTTGTAATAAAAATGAAGTACAATAAAATAAAATGGTAAGAAAAAGACTGGGACATACTGTCAAATGAATAAATAAAAGAGAGACACAATTTTGTAACGGGCATTGCTTTATTTTGCAAAATCCGGTAGCGTGTAAAAGGGAAGTCTGGGGACAGAAAAACTTTTAATTTAATTGTTGGAAAAAATATTTGCACATACGGGAATACGGGTTTTGGTTGAATATACAAAAAAGACACAAGAAAACAAAAATCTCACAGAAAATAAAGCATATTAATATTTGTTGATCTTCTCTTTTAGTAATATTTTATAGTCATTCTTCTAGGCTAATTTATTACAAAAACAAATTCTCAAAGCTGAGCTTCAGTTTGTATCCCAATTCAACATTCATCCAAAATTGTTATGCATCTTAAATAACATGTATTTGAAAATTAAGTGCAGTTCTACTTCACATTGCTCTTTCTATACTCTGTTTTTTCTTAGTGCATTACAACATCTGCATTACATAGCTCAACGTACAATATAGCTTGTATTTATATTTGTTATATATTTGCAAGTGTATTTTATAGCTTATTGTGCTTTATGCTGAAATGTGCATCATTCCTGTTCTTTGGTCTTAGGCATTCGATGCAGGAGATGTATGATGTGGTAGCCAATGTGGATGAGTACAAACACTTTGTACCGTGGTGCAAAAAGTCCCAAATAATAATGAAGAGGGCCGGTCATGCCAAAGCCCAGCTGGAAGTGGGCTTCCCTCCGGTTGTTGAGCGATACACGTCTATGATAAGCCATGTGCGTCCACATCTTGTTAAAGTAAGTTTAAAGCCATATATGTAACAATTCACGTTACTTTGTAATGGAACCCTTGACATTATTTTGTTTTCCCACATCAGGCCGTGTGTTCTGACGGAAAGCTTTTCAATCACTTGGAGACAATATGGCGGTTCAGTCCCGGTATTCCTGGTTATCCTCGCACATGCACGGTGGACTTCTCCGTAAGTGCAGTTTACAAAGCATTTCTTCAGCAGCGCTTTAGGATCAATAAACTGATTGTGTCTGTTATCTCTGCTCATCTCTCTTCCTCATGTTTGCCACTGACGTCTTCAAAGATCTCATTCGAGTTCCGTTCCTTGATACACTCGCAGTTATCAACTGTGTTTTTCGATGAGGTGGTGAAGCAGATGGTGGCCGCGTTTGAGCGGAGAGCGTGCAAACTGTA
The DNA here is from genome assembly GCF_015846415.1 of Triplophysa dalaica. Taxonomy (NCBI): domain Eukaryota; kingdom Metazoa; phylum Chordata; class Actinopteri; order Cypriniformes; family Nemacheilidae; genus Triplophysa; species Triplophysa dalaica. The sequence goes on from NC_079561.1 coordinate 1,463,339, forward strand.
CGGACCTGAAACGAGAATACCCAGAGAGCTGATGTTTCACGAGATCCATCAGACGTGAGGTTCACCATCACACATGGACTCAACTGAAACTCGCAATTATAGAGCTTAATCTGTAGACTAGTATCACAAACAACACCTGTCCGGTTCACTAGTGTATATTTTATTTTTAAAATGATATTTCAGCGCATCTGCAGTGTTACCCCTTAACCACACAAATGAAGGAGAGACTTTGGACACGTTTGTCTTTGTTACCTCAAGTATTCCTCTGTCAAGTATTTTTTTATTTTACAATATTTCTCGAGACAGGTACAGTGTCCAACTGTAAAAAAGTGATAAAACTGTCTATACAGAAATAATATATATTGTGTTTCATTATAGTAACATACTGCTTACTCGTTTTTGTCCTGCTGTGGGTTCATTGGGGTCATATTTGTTCAATTTATTGTTGAATTTCATTTCAGCTATTTGACTACTGCTGCACTGAATTTATAACATGCAACTCAAAGGTTTGTGACTACAAACACTACTGTAAATATAAATGTGAAATGCTGTTAGTTGGCGTCATCAAATTTCCCCCCACAGCAATCTTTATCGCTTGCGTTCTAATGAAAGTATACTGTAGAGTTATATTGCATGCTATTGCTTACTTGAATACATGCAAACTCAGGGCTTAAGAGAAATTATGACAAATAATATTAAGCTTGCTGACTCCTGTAATCACAGATCGTGCCTGTTTGTGTAGAAAGAGCCATTTCTGTTATGTCTGGTTATTGCCATCGCATTCATGTCATCAGATTTCTAAAAAAGGCACTAGTTGGAGAAACATCGGACACAAGCAACTTTTGTGTTAGACGTTTCTTTTATAAAATTTCATTTTTATCTACTTTTCAATGACTGATCTCATTTTCATGGCATTTCTAATTGACATTTAGTTGAACGTTCTGATTATAGATGATTATTTATTTGTGCTGTAAACACATCTGTCTAGGAGTCTTCCACAGGAACCATTTCAACATTAGATCTGTAATAACATTTCAAGCTTGCCTGTTGTGAATGAGAACCAAAGAGGTGACCAATGCTTGGGAAAAGCACTTTTTTTTGGCACAATTTCATTGCATGTTATGTGTCAGGTATCTATAACATCTCTGTTCACAGGCCAGTGTTAAATTATCATGGAAGCTTTTCTTTTTTTATTTGAAAATCTATAAATGTTTTTCAAATGAAGTGTCTGTTTTACTTGAACTGCTGATATCTGATTTTGTGATTCTGTGGACATGCATCGATTTCATTTTCATAGTTTCCACGCAATATCAGAACAAACAACACAAAGTAAAACTAGTGATGGAGATTGAAGAAATCGGAGCAAGGTTGTGGTATCTAGGTCATGTATTTATAACAGTCAGAGGAACTTTGGTAGAGCTTCTTAAACTCTTTTTCCTTTGGTGATACAATTTTACTGGTTAACAGCCTTTAAAACTGAATCAGTTTACCCATGTTCAGTTAAAGAACAATAAAATACATTTGGATTATTCACCCCCCGACCACTTCAATTCATAATGTTCACATGCACATAGTTTTCAAGTTTGTGTTCTGGTTCCAGAAAGAAGTCTGTATGTTGCAATCCTATTGAAACATTTCTTCAATTGCTCATGCTATGTAGAAATACAAAGGACGCAAGAAAATTTTGTTAAAAACATTTATTGGTTTTACTTTTTTGTCAAGTTTTCCCGATTTTTTTCTTTGTTCACTTAAGCTTCTTCTCCCAAGTCAATTTACTGATTTAAGCCCAATATCTCATTCCCCTCCCATTTCCCTGGTTACATCTGACTTTAACCAATCATCTTCATATTCATATTGTTCATTATTTTAAAGATCCTCACGTGACACAAAACATGCACACACACCATGAAGATAACCGACATACTGGAAAGGGCGTGGCCAACTGGACAAGTATATTTTGTTATGACCTGTGACACGGGTGCCATTGTTAGCTAATGGAGTGCTTATGGAGGCAACAAGAGCTTTCGGATTTCAAAAAAAATAAAACACCCCTGAGAGCAAGCATGAAAACCCAAGGTCAGATCATTCAACTTCATTTAAAAGATATTGCCCTGTTTTCATTTAAAGGTATAGCTTTATTTAGAATAAAGGTTGAGGTGTGTGATTAAAGTTGGTTATGCTTGTTGGAAATCAGTTTTGATCCGTTTAAACAGTTCATACATTCAAGCACTATTTACATGAATAAATAAAACCACAAATTATGTATACCTGCACAAGATGATTGACGCTTTACACAAAACATGGTTGTACAAAACACCCAAAGTAAAAAGAACTCCAAACAGCTAAAAGAAAATGTCTTTCCAATTATTAAGGGTTTTAAGTAGAGGTTTTTAAAAACGCTCAATGAACATTAACGGAATAAGCACGGACAGGACATTGACTTAAGATTGTTCAGCTTGCTCTCAAGTTGATACACAAATCGCCTACAACTACAATTACTTGTGTAAATAACTCCGATCCAAGTTCTACAGATTCAACTTGAACAGTAAAGCTATTAGTGCCAGCCATTAGTACCTGTGTGTCTAACTAATATGTTCTTTAGCCTTAATGTAACGGAACAGACCGATATTTCAAATGAGAGGGTGCACCAAAACAAGTGTGTCGACACACAACAACCGCAAGAAGACGAAGATGATGGGTTGAAGTCAGACAGCAATATGAGAGATAACTTAAAGGGGCAGTACCCTTTTCAACAAATGTACAAGCTTCTCAAATTGAACTGAAGTCACAGAATCAATTCGATTGAGAGAGGACCTGTTTGCCATAATGGAGTGCTCATATGAGGAGAGACATGTTGATGTTATCTAGAGGGACGCGCTGTCGAATTGCATAGAGTTTTCTGACAGGCTCGGAGCAGGACTTTTGTCAAGGCTCGCGTGAACATCTGATTTCAGGAAAATAAATATATCAAGACTAAAACCGAGTTTGTATGACTGCTTGGGATAAAGCATCTGTTTGTTCTAATAAGGGGTTTATTTACATACTAAGTGAAGCGCCAACTCTTCTATTGAATAACAGATACATAGATTTGATTTCTCAGCTGTATTCTTGCAAGCCTTCAAACCTGTACACTGAAGGAAGAATTGTTCATAAGACCTGAAAAATCGTCAAGTGCGAGAGTGAAAAAGAAGCTAGTGTGTGAGTTGTCGGGCAAGAAAGAATATTATCCTGATGCAATTAATAACAAAGGCCCTTTTAAGATGACATTTAAAAGTGTACTGTCTCTTTAAATCCCTTAGCCCGTAGGCTTGTTTCTACTATAGTTTAAGCTCCTCCCCTTCCTTTTCCCACTCCGCTGGCACGGTCTCTCCCTCTCTAGCCTGACTTGGTCCCAACCAGACCGATGAGTCCGTCTGTGCTCATGGACTTGGGACGCTCCAGAGGGAAGCCGAGTGCTCTGCTCCACACCAGCTGAGCCAAGACACCCAGGGCCCGGGACACGCCGAACAGCACAGTGTAGTAGTTCATCTCAGTCATGCCGTAATACTGAAAAACAGGACGCGTTTAAGAAATGATGCTAATATAGAATGAATCTGTTTCTACACCACTTCATATCTGGTTACCTGCAGCAAGACTCCGCTGTGAGCGTCTACATTTGGCCAGGGGTTCTTGGCTTTGCCCTGCTCCAACAGCACATTGGGTACGATCTTGTAGAGCTGAGCGACCAGCTTGAACATTGGGTCGTTGGGAAGTTGCTTAAGGGCAAACTCGCGCTGGCAGGTGTAGCGAGGATCTGTCTTTCTCAGCACAGCGTGGCCATAACCTGGCACCACCTGAGTAATGACACGGTAGATTAGAGACAACGAGCCGTCAGAGTTTAGTCCGTTTGAATTTTGTAGTTTGACTGTTGAGAAGTGTAAGATCACTTACTCTGCCTGATTTAAGTGTGTTCCAAATGTAATCCCTCATCTTTTCATCAGAAACCTCACCGCCAAGCTCCTTCTGCAGGGCTGTGAGCCATACCAGCACCTCCTGCAGGACAGACGTGGAACATCATGATTAAAAGAAAAACAGAATTTCAAATATTTATATGATAAAAAATTAGGGCTAGGCAACGTATCTAGAAAATATCCAATGTTCGATAATTCTGTTAAAGATATAACATAACAAAACAGAATATCAGTAATATTGAATTTTGTTGAAATTTAAGATTGATGTGAAAGACAAGATCAAGATAATGCATTTAATATTATTTATCACGCTAGGGATGTTGAACGAATATTAATTTTGTATTTATAAACACATTCAGACGTATATTTAAGAAAAAATATATATATTATTTAGGTGACCTATAGTTAAATTTTAGTGTCTCAAACCTGATTGGCCAGTCCGTGCAGAGGTCCTGCCAGGCCGTTCATCGCAGCACTGAAGGAGAGGTAGGGGTCGGACAGAGCGCTGCCTACCAGATGGCTGGTGTGTGCGCTGACGTTTCCACCCTCATGGTCACTGGACAGAAAATAAATATATGCATGTTACACATCTTAAAGACAGAAGATACTGACCAAAACTAGATTAGACTGCCTTGTTGTGTTCTGTTTGTATTCATAACTAAACCAATAGAGGGCAATATCGATTCACTGAATTGAGTTTCCAGGATTTGCTTACGCTCTTCAGACTCACAATGAATGATAACAAGATTTTCCAAGCAGGATTTCGTAAAAGAAATAAAGAAGCTAGCTAAATTCCTTCACAAATGTAGTTTCCCCCTGAAGGGAAATGCAAAGCATTCTTTAGCCTTCATAAAACACACGGAGGTTCAAATTCCACCCTGCCATGTCTAGAACCTATTCACAAGCTTGACAGAAGGGTTTATGACAAATGTGTCATTGAGAAAGAGATCAACACCTGTGAATGGTGAGGTACAGCCTCATCAGTTCTGTGAACTGTGTATCGGTGTAGCCCAGCATGTTGGTGAAGTTATGTGACCAGTCCAGGTTGGAGTCGATGGCGCCGATGCTGCTGCCCTCGCGGTACAGGTTACGGTAGATCTTAGCCGCCACGCAGGGAAGCTTAGCGATCAAGTCCATGGAATCCTCATACACAAACTGCACAGAACCATAATTGTTTGTCATAGTAATAATAACCATGAAATCCTACACTCCCGTTCCCTGAAAACCGAACCTGACTTACCTCCCAGTACTTGGCCTTGTTGACACCCTCAGAGTAAGCCCGAGCGAAACTGCTCTCGCTGTTCAGAGCTGTGATGGCGGCGCTGAACTGGGACATGGGGTGCAGGTTGGTGGGGAAATTGTCCAGCATGGTGACCACGTGAGATGGAAGAGCCGCACGTTTGGCCCACTCCTTAGACAACCAATTCACCTGAGGACACGAATGACGAAGACGAAGGAATTAAGAGATGTAAAAGCTGACGACTGCAGCAGGTTGATAATTTATATTATGATCCACATGGAAAAAATTGATATTTGCGAGGATTTTTCTTCACCTGCTCCACGTTGGGCACCTGTCCTGTGATCAACAGCCAGAATAGACCCTCTGGCAGCGGCTCCTCTCCACCAGGAGCCTTGGGCAACAGCTCCTGACATTCTGGAATGCTGTAACCACGGAAACGGATGCCCTAAAGATGCCATCAACAAACAAAATGAGTATATCTGCCCGTTTGTTTCAATAAAGTTAACATTTAGACTTAAAGGTCAGCTGGATAACCATTGACTAATTATATTTATCTAAGGTGCTGTGTGTCATCCAAGGCCCTTTTCTATTTTTAGCTTTAGACAACAACGTTGTCCGTTGTGCAAATAAAGAGCTTTTTTTATCATCGATGATACAGTTTCACAATCAAGATTCACATTTACGTGGACAAGGATTAATTCATTTTATGGTTTTTGATGATGGCCATGTTTTTTTGTTGAAAAACACTGTACTTTTTACATGATTAAACACACTTTAATACTTTTCATTGGTTAGACACTTGGCAAACATAAATGGTGACCAATAATAATGATTTATGCCAAAAATACAAATATGGAGATACTAGGTTTCCCAGGACGGCAGTGATATATAAAAATCTTATGCAACTTTGTTAAAGGGTGAGGTACCTGTCAGAAAGTGTTCATGTGGTTGCTCGCGATGTGTACTCACCTCATCAGGGTCAAGCACTGAGGTCTCGTACACTAAACCCTTCATGCCTCTCATTCCTCCGTAAACCTGTTCAACACAGGAAACAAACATTATTCACATACCTCTACAAACACACTTCTAAACCTCTAATCATCCCTTCATCTTATTTCTCTTGCATCATGTGTCATAAAAGTCAGGTGTGTTTCATCTGCAGTATAGTACTATTGGCAGTGAGACAGAAGCTCAATGACTCAGCTGAAAGAAACTGAAGTGTTCTACATTTATGCATTTGGCAGAAGCTTTTATCCAAAGCGACTTACATTGCTTTATCCTATACATTTTACATAGGTATTTGCAATCCCCTGGGATCGAACCCACAACCTTGCGTTGTTAACGCAATCCTCTTACCACTGAGCTACAGGAAAGCTACTATCAGAAAACACACCACAATCTGATGGTGTTTGAAAAGACAGGCTGTCGAATCAGTGAGCAAAACAACTGCTGTGTGTGTGGTGGGTTGCGAGTCTTGGTTAGGCATGTTGGGCAACACTCACTGAACTAATGTCATAACTCACATAAATAAAGTAATGTCCATATACGTTGAAAAGTCTGCTGTGCAATTGATACACATTGTTCTGTACAGTGTTACTAATAGTCATTGCTAATTGGACTGATTGTAATATAGTGATGACAGATGTTTCGCTCACCATGTCAACAGTGATCTGACCGATATTGGTTTTGCCATGTTGCTGTCTGAAGCTCTTGATCCTGCTCTGTTCTTTGGGAATGAGGTCTGCCAGGACGTCTTTCAAATTCTGTAAAAGATCAAAAACAGCATGGTCAGGTTTCAGAGACAACAGCTTCAGTGGATATGGCACGAGCACAGCTAACAGTTCCCTTTGAATAAAAACACAAAGCGCTTTTCGGCGGCTGAATGTGAATTCTGTATGATACACTGAAACAGGCAAAGCGAGTCATAAAATATGATGTTAACCAAAGCCAGGGCTGTGATCTAAACGCCATCTTAATTCATTTAAAATCTAACGACTGCTTCTGGCTGTCATCAATGGTAAATAAAAGGTAAACGTGGTTTTGTGACATGTGAGCAGATGCAGACACATACCGTGGATCCGCTGACATTTCTGGCCGCAACAAGGACGCATGCTGCATTCTGGAAAAGAGAACAAGACTTATGAACAATGCTGTACAGAGGAAGTTATCATTATTATAATAGCCTGGGCTAACAATAATACAGCAGATCGTTTGCGGCCTGCTGACATCTGCAAGGCAGGCGACTTCAGTTACACATGCAATATGCAAACAACACTTTCACTCGGTTTGAATTACAAGCAAAGGTTTCAGTATGTTAATGACAACATTTCTATGAGCTTTTGAGTAACAGGTCTAGACAGCAACTTTTTGTCCCTTAAACAAAGGATCAACGTTCGGACAACACCCAATTCATTCCATACATTGGAATAATAATGAACCCTTGATGACCAATAATATAACAAGGAAAGAGAACACCATACAGGATGGGCTGGGTTCTCTAGGACCAACGTCTAACATCCTAGCAAAGTTGTCATTGCAACCTTTCACAACTGACAAGAATTGTGCTGCCAATAGTCACTAATAAAAGTCACAAAAATGTAACAAATCTAGTTTATTTGTGTGTTCCTTAATCTTCACAAATGCTTCCTTTCTGATCCAAAGTAATCTGGTGTTGTATCACTACAAGCCGTTATAATTTGCAAACATATGCCTCTTATCTTTTTTTAAATGAAACATGAGGACGGAAAATACATCATGGCTGCTTTTCAACAGAAGAAACCATAAATCTGAGAGACTGAGTGGAATTACGCAGGAATGAATTTCAGGTTTTGGCACCTTCTGAAACAAGACGGGGCTCCAACACTCGCACATGTCACTCTTATATTATTATATACATTATTGATCCTTCGCAGGAAATTAAATTTTTTACATAATCAGCAGCCACATTTATTCTTAACACATAAACATCTATCCAGTACATAAAATACATTATCTATAAAAATAGATACACTATTAGATAAAGATGACACTGTGCCCTTACAACATACAGTAGCTACATGACCTAGCCAAAAGACCCTAAGAAAAACTCATAAAAACTATACCATGGGTTCATTTACAGATAAGCCGTTATCGTTGTTAAGGAACTGTAAGTGGCTGCCCTTTATTCCTTGCCCACGACCGTGTAATCTGTGACAAAGGTGAGGCCACGTGCACCTGTTAGCTTGACCCTCGTGAGCGCGTAGACGAGAGCCATTACATAACAGGCTTTTTTTACGTGACCCTAGCCATTTTTGTGATTTAGGGTAAAGAACATTCGGATAACCCTGATATCTTTAACATTAAATGAGTAAGGCCATGTCAAAGATTAAAATCATAGTGAAATTAATAGTTAAAAATAAACTATCCCCATGTCTCGATCAGCTGCCTTGCTCCAGAGATCGTGAATCAGTATATCGTGTACACGGGTCCGGGCACTGGTAAGCACCCTGGCTCACTTCACAATGGGACACCGTTCACTTATTTTCCTGTGACGTGACTGCTAAATGCATTGTCATACTAACGATAATCTTCATTTTTGAAATACTGGTTGAAGTACATATGCGAAACACTTTCTTTATTCCGTTACATTTCAGTGCACAAATTTGGTCGATTATTAAATCTAACTGTTACGTAGATTGTGTTGCCTGCCTGTCTAGCAATGGTTGTTTATACATGGGTCAATGAAAAATAAGAAAATGTCAGGTGGTGCGACCATATATTAATTTAAAATAATATACATTTAATGTATTTAGCACTGAGTATTTTTCCCCTCATATATAAGAAATTTAACATAAAATCATGCCAAAATATTTTATTAAGAATTTTATTGAGAAAATTAACATTTATTTCTCAGTTTTGTTCTCTGTTTGTATGTTCGGACGGTCGCACCACCTGACATTTTTGGTCTTTCAAACACCAAAACTCAAAAAATCTATTGAATTTCAATAAAATGAAAAGGGTTTCTTATAAAGGACATATTGTAGATCCATTTGATATATGACATGTATTTATTCAAATTCTTTTTAGGAAAATAATGAATTTGGACACAAAACACGTCATTGACCCACATAATACAGGTTTGTCTGTACGAAAGTTCTATTGCATTTCACGAAGTTCATCGAGTTGGCTTCTGCGCTTTCGGTTAAACGACTTCAAAACTTGTCGAGGGATTTCCGGTCAGGGAACATCGGGAGCATCATTTTTGCGGAGATTTCCCATATTACTTTGGATTTTAAAAACGTTGAAACTGGTAAAAATCCACAGTCTGATTGCTTTTCAAAGTAATATAGTTCCCCATAAAGTCACACAAAGTATCATTCCTATCTGGATTACGAATAGATAAAAAGACCACATTTTAATACTCATGTTCTATTGTTTTAGGATATTGTTTAATCCAAACCCAAACCTAAATTTGAGTAGTAAGTATGTATTAAGGACTAATAAGGTTTCCAACTCTTGACCAACCTCAACCCGACCACTAATAGATTGCATAGAATGCAAGCCATTTCCAATCCATACGACATTAAGTTCTACGACCTTGTCTAGAGCATCAAGGTGACAAAAATGGTCTCCTATTCTATGTAGTTGAGACACAAGGGGTCACCGTGTTAACAGGGGTCACTAGAAAAAGCATGCAGATGGATTCTTAGGCAGGCACGTGAGACAAAATAGTCCTTTGTGTTCGATATTTTTTAAGAAAAGTCATAATGGAAAAGCTGTTCGCAATTTCTAAATCTCCTTGAGAAACATGTTTTTCAACACTCTTTAAACAGATGACAGGTAGACAGCTGTGTCAGACAGGTCTGCATGCTCGAGGTGTTTTCTAACATTGACTTGCTGCTCTGAATGCTTTAACAAAATACAAGAAGGGTAGATTATTTGCATTAAAAAAGATTTATGCAGCATTGGAGACGCAGACTGCCTTGCAATCCGCATTAAGTTCTAAGCCAAGCTCCATGTTCACCTCTGCAGTGTCATTTCGGTGTATCTACTTAGTACCCTAAAGTGTTTACCAAAGCTGGTGCCAACAGTCCAAGTCTGAACAGCGTCAAATTATCTAGAAGATAAATGTAATTAAGGACGTACAAAATGCGTATCGCATGAACTCAAACAGCAGATTTCATAACTTCAAAAATGCCAATCGTGAAACTAGTAAGACATTTTTCATTGTGTACAAAGGTCATGTAGGGATGTGAATGAAGTGTTAACTAGGGATCACAAGAGCACAGTAACCTAAATTACAATACTACAGTCATTCTCACAGTGTGGCAATAAGAAGTGGGTCATGGGTGCCCCATTGATACCCTTAAATAGCCTGCGATTCCTTATCACATTGAAGTCAGATGTTAACACCACATGACACACATTTTAACGCAAGAAAGCAACTTTGTTTAAGAACAATATTTGTAGGACATGTAACTATGGAAATCACATAATACAGTACTCTCTTCCTGATTCCTGTTAAAGGGTTCAGCATCATCCAGGAAACAATATTCAAGTGTACTTCCAAAAGGATGTGTCATGTCTTAAATGTTAATTGTCATATTATAGTGCATGTATAAGGTTTGACTATTAGCAGGACGATTTTTTTTAATCATGATCTTTTTAAACAGGATCTGAACCTCGGCAAAGCAAATTGATCTGTCTGATTATTAAAACAATGAATGATGATGAAGGTCTAATAAGCAACAAACACCAACAGATCTCTGATCTGTCAAACTACAGCTGACCTTTACAGAGATCACAGATGTCAAACTGGATTTCTTTCTTTTGGTAGATTGTAACGACTGATACATGCTATTGCTTACTGTTATCAAGACTAGTTTAACTGGTCTCAGTCATTAAATTGCATTATTACAAGTTCAAGAACATATAAAAAACAACTCAATGACAGACACAATTCTCATACATTAAATCATTCTCATTCAACGAAGCTAAAGCTAACCATACAAAAGAGTTGCTAAGTGTCTATGACTAAAAACTTGCCTATCTAGTGAGCAACTTATGTGCTGGCTAGTATTTTGTACGTTTTTTGACGTAACAAGCGCGTTTAAACGTAAAGAAACGCGCTAATGCTCACTGTTCGGACAGTCAACTCACTAGGTTTTGTGACATATCTGTTGATTTAAAAAACGTTTTCAACGACAAGGCAAAGAAACATAACACCCACATCTCCCAAAATCGCTTTAAAATATGATGTATGATGTTTATTTTTTTATTTAAAGCCAGACTTTCTGTCTGTCAGTCAGATAAACGATGCTAAGCTAAGCTAACCGGCGAGCAACTTGTCTCTTCAGTCCGTGTAACGAAAATAAAACTTTCCTACCTTTGAACTGAGGAGCCTCGGGGCTATTCTGCTGACAGAGAGGAAGGACATGATTTCTGTATGTGTGTATATATATCAGAAGTGGTTTTTAATCGACCCCTGCTTGAAGGTGCCCCTCTCGGTACCGTGCTCGTAGTGAAGGTTGAAAAGGGAGTCAGGCCCTGTTGTAGGCGCGGTTTGTATCGTATAGGGCCTGGTGAGGACGGAACGGAAATGCGCAATTTGATTGGCTGAAACTCGAATGGGGAATTTTTATTGGTGAGTGCAGTCATCGCGTTTATGTTTGATTGGCGCATTGAAAGGCAGCGTAAACTATATTCAGACGTAGACGTCCTGCCGTAGGTGTTTTTTAACTGCCTGTTTAAAACCAGGATGCGGTGACTTGACTTTTGGTTGAAAATCGTTTATTTTCGCCCGGTGATTCAATTGACTTTTCTTTTTAATTTTATTTCTTTGGTAATTAGTTTAATTTTAATGTTAGGAAATTATATTTAATATACTATTAATACCGTAGTTAAACTATCCCTGTAATGGATGTATTTTAGTTAAATGACATTGCACAGAGCACAATAAATGTTTGAATTTAAATAATTATTTACAAAAAAATGAACATGATTTAATATTTATTCACTATAATGTCATTTCAAACCTGTATGGCTTTTTCTTTCTTCTGCAGAACATAAAAGAAGACGTTTTGAAGAATGTTAACCAAACAACACTGGTCCCCATTGACTTCCATTGTGTGGGCACAAAACAACCTGCACATTTCTCAAAATATCTGTTTCCACAGAAATAGTGTCAATGTTTTTATTTTTAAGTGAACGATTCTCCTGAAGCCTTATATGCCAGTACCCATTTCGGTTAGACAGGCATTTAAATCGCCCTGAATTGAACTATAATATGAAAATAATATACACAAAGATTTAAGACTTTATTGGAAAAAGGGAATCAAAAACAAATACATGGATACAGGATGTTCAATTCAAACAGACATCATGCTGCCTATGACATTGGCATGGCTCTGTAGTTTCTTGGAGCAACAGTACAATATAACATTCTGAAATATGTAACTTGCATCAAAAGGTTTGCACGGAACTTACAAGGTTTTTACATACATACATACAATTCAGCAACACATGAAGGTCACAAAAAGTTTCCCAAGTAAATATTTGATTGGCGAATGAGAAGGTTCAAGTCAGGTGACAACACTGTGATATGCATTTCATCACAATAATAAGCAATATAACCTACTTCAAAGTATCAATACTGCTTTTTATTGCTATTTTGTCCAATCTGTTATCATTTATGTTATGAGTTTATGATATCTTTTGATTAACAGGGTTCACTGTGTTATGAGCTGGTGAACTTCTGGTTTCTCAAACCTGCATTTATCAATTATTAATTAACAATTAACCAGAAAAGTGCCACTTTCCTAGTTCCATTTTTTGCACATTTTTACATTGCGTTAGCTTTATTAACATGGTCCATGGTAGTATTATGCTACTCTTTAAAATATTGTTGCGATGGCATGTCAATACCACACAAAAAAACAGGTTTGGCAATATGGTTATAAGAATACAATATGATTCTCAAAACACCCGAGTATTACCACCGTACCATGCTACCGTCACAGTACTTATTTAACAGGGATATCAATTGCAATGAAATAAAAATGTAGTAAATGCACAACCTGCCACATTCAGAACATCACTTAATATCGAAAGGTTTGGTCACAAAGTGTTTGGCACAGTTCTTATGTAAACATGATGTCTGCATATGCATGACAATGACAAAACAACACTTGTTTGTCTGCCGGTGAAAATACAGTGTGAAAATACAGACAGCATGCCTCAACGTAGAGATTTGATGTAAGGGCTTCTGTAAACAGCAGCATGCAGTGTGATGTTGAGATTGTGCCATTGATTTTATACCCTTATAGGGAGGACAGCCTGTCCATACTGCAATGCTTTAAAGATGCTCTCCGGGTTTTAAACAGGCCGTCCGGGCACACTACGTGCTGACATCTAATGTGCGATTTCAACAGTGTTAGGAGAGGATCCTATAGGGTTTGGCACAGAGATTTTGAAACGTTAAACAGCACCATGCAGCCGGTTTGTCATGCATATCAAGAGACAGGTTCCAAGAATATTTTGCAATTTAAATTCAATCAAATCTTTCACAGTATAGGCTACTTCAAAGCCTACCACCCATGGTGCATCTCACAAACAGTTTATTGAAGAAGTTTCGTTCACCACAAGGTGGCACATTAAGGCTATCGAACATGCCTGTGCAGCATCTTTTACCCATTTACCCACAACCTGATCAAAGATGTATATTGAATGACTTTATATGTCTTCATTTGTAGACCGTATGCTTCATCTCCCTTCTGTCATCTTCCGACATTTATGCTCATTGGTATGATATTTGAAAATTGTATTGGCTGTAAATAGCTGGTGGATTTGATCCTCCTGAGCCCAGATTTGCTCTTTGTTCTCTTGGTGGCATAACACAAGTCAGACATTGGTGCTTGGAGGCTCTTCAGAAGACACAGCGAAAGAGATTATTCTTCCTCCTCCTCTTCTTCCTCCTCTGCTTCGAGGAAGGGGTCGTGTTTGAGGCAGTTTTGGAGGTAGTGTAGGAGGGTGCGGTGTAGGTGCTGGATGCTCTGGTCGAGTCTTAAGTTGTGGCTTTCGTCTGGGTACAGCTGAAGGGTGTAGTTGGCCTCCACTTTCACCAGACGACTCAGTAATTCAGCGCTGTGCTGGAAGTGAACACGAGCTAGATGCAAACACACAACCAAAACAACGTCACAGGTAATAGATCAAATAGACAACAGATAATAGATCAACATTAGATATAGAAAATCAACGAATAGATTAGAAAACAACAGTAGAAACATCTCTCATGACTCAAAACATGAAAATAAATCAAAATGACCACAATTTAATTTCATATTTTTAGAATGTAGTTTTTCGATACGGTATCAGTTTTAAAATTGTGACGTTTTGTTGTATGTTTTGTTTGGGTTTTTCCTCCCGTTGTCAATCTCGTTATTAGTTCATTAGTTTCCACTTGTGTTTCATCTTTGTTAATTAGTCCCACACCTGATTCTGTTTTCCCTGAGTGTCTTCCTTTGTATTTAAGCCCTGTGTCTCCCTCTGTTCTTGGTCGAGTATTGTTAATGTTACGTGTTATTGTTTCCCGAGTTCCTGTTGCCCTGTTTGCCTTTTTGTTTTATATTAAAATACCTATTTTGGATTATCCTTTGCTTGGACTCTATATTCTGCCAGCATCATCCGTCATCAACCGTGACAAAAATGTTACACTTTATATCACGCCTTCATAAAACATAAGATCTCACCAGATAGCAATATCTTGGCGGTCCTCTGAAATTCAACACCGTTAAGCATATTTATAAATGCATTATGTGATTTAACACTCAACCTTGGGTGCGCTAAAATATTTAAATTAAAATAAAAGATTTATACACAGAGACTTAAAACTTAACTTAAAACACTGAAAACAAAATAATAAAGAAAAAAGCCAAAAAAATGTTAAACCATAAAACCTGACAGGAGACACAAATTATTTATATTAGAGGGATTTCTGTAGCTATGAAACACTGACCATCTGCAGTCCCGTGTATGAGGAGAAAACTTTCATCTTTAAGCTTGTGGATGTCGTCCAGCAAAGATGCAGTCTGCAAAAACAACAGAATAATTACTTCAGTGAATACAGTATATTCGGATCAAAGCCACATAACGCTTGACAATAAAAGAAAGAGCCAAGAAGAAGAATGTTATACCACGTAGGAATGTTCTTCTTTTGCAGGGAGACCCAGATATCTCTCTGAGAAAGTGGCACCTAAAAAACAGAGATGATTCAGTTATTTACACACATAAAGTGTCTGTGTGATGTATACTACATATTAAATCAATGATATACAGATGAGGGGGGGCCTTGGTTTCAAACACCTGTCACTGTTTGAAACCAAACAGGAAAACAGCCCTTGAAGATCGGGACTCAGTACTGATCATGTCAGACATAGACGTGATTACACAAAAGTTCTGTGGCATCGTTCCCACCATATAAAAAGAGAAATCACAAAAGAACGTAAAACTTGTCTTAAAGGAGTAGTTCACTTTCAAAATAAATGTTTATGATAATTTACTCACCTCCATGTCATCCAAGATTTTTATGTTTTTGTTTCTTTAGTCGAAAATAAATAAAGGTTTTTGATGAAAACATTCCAGGATTTTTCTCCATATAGTCGACTTCAATGGACTCCAAAAGGTTGAAGGTCAAATAACAGTTTCAGTGCAGCTTTAAATGATACCAGACGATGAATAAATGTCTTATCTAGCGAAACGATCGAAACGTTTCGCTAGATAAGACCTTTATTCATCGTCTGGTATCATTTAAAGCTGCAATGAAACTGTCATTATGACCTTCAACCTTTTGGAGTCCATTGAAGTCACTATATGGAGAAAAATCCTGGAATGTTTTCATCAAAAACCTTCATTTCTTTCCCACTAAAGAAACAAAAACATAAACATCTTGGATGACATGGGGTGAGTTAATTATTATAAACATTTATTTTGAAAGTGAACTACTCCATTTATCTGTTTTTAAATCACATTTGCCAAATTCTTGCAAGACATTTCTGAAATCTAGTTTTGAAAGCGCTACCTATGAGCAATAAATTCATCGTCTGGGATTGTAAAGAGATATGTACCATGGAGCTATTATCTTCATATTCATATACTCCGGGACTTTCTTCACAGTTCAAAGCGATCTAAGAATAATCGCTCTACTTCTGTTTAATGTAGAAAAGCGTCACTTACTGTAGAGCTTGAAGTCTGTAACAGGAGCCATAACAGCAGCACATTTAAACATCCGATCAGTTGTTGTCAACATCTTCAAACTTAAATATCCACCGAAGCCCTGTGAAGACAAATAATGTCAGATCGCTGCTTCTTATTCAGCACATATTCAAAAACAGAACAATTATTTGCTACTCAGTGTCAGTCTGTCTTCAATAATGTGTTCAAGTATTAAAACAAAAGGTCACACGAGGCAGTGTGTTTAACACTATTTATCATCTTATAGAGATTTTCCTTGCCAGTCGACTATGACTCAACGCTACAATTCAAATATTTTTTGTTGCTTATTGGGCAAAAATGGTAAAACAGCTTTAGACGCATTTCATCCAATCAGATTCCAAAGCAAGACTCATACTTCACCTTTCCATACAAAGCTATTCTTCTCCCATCGATGTACGGCAGCTGCTTCAACCACCTGTGATGCAAGACTCCTCTTTATTTTAAATGGCATTTTTAGGTCATGATAAATGGTGAGCGTTTCATATGCAACGGCTGAATTAACTCTCAGCTGAAATATAAAGATCGCTTCTTGCCCTCGAGTAGGATTCAATTCAATTAGAAAACCAATATTTCATGCAGATATGGAAGAAAAACTAACATCACGACATCAGGCATTCATAATCAGATGTAATAGGTATCATTCTTAATAAGTGAATACGGAGGACGACTCACTCAATGACACCGAGCTGATCTTTGATCCGTAGGGATCCTAGTTTACGAGGGTCTACAGTGCTGCTTTTCTGCCCCTGTGACAATCGGCTCCGGATGTCGATCCACGCAAGCGCCACACCGTGCAGACTGGACAAAACCTCCGGCCAGCCCAGGGAGAACTCCTCCGTTACGGACGGCATACCAGGAACAGCATCACTAAAGGTGTGGGTAGAAAGGAGGATTCGATGGATGGAGGCAAAAGTAAGTTGTGGAGATCTGCAAACAAGCTGATCATTCAATTGCATCGGAGCTCTTTGAAAACATTTATGACCGGGTTTTTAAAAACGTTAAACTATAGTGAGTAATTTCAACGTTTCATGTTACATTAAGTATCCGTATTTACCTCTTCTTTCTTGCAACATGCATACCTTATCGAATTGCTTATTATTATTACTTTCATTTGTTTATATTCTCACAACAGTTTTATTAATAAACATTTACGTTTATGCATTTGGCAGACGCCTTTTCCAAAGCGATCTACATTGCATTATATTATACATTTATTTCTATATGCAAACCCCTGGGATCAAACCCATGACCTTGGCATTGCTAGTGCCATGCTCTTATCACTAAGCCACATGGAAAGCTTCATGTCAGACTGGGGTTTATAAGCTGGTATTCTTTGAAAAGTCATGATTTAGATTCATTGTGACAGCTGCAACAGTACAAATAAAATATATATGCTATCTCTATAAATTGTTGATAGATAGATAGATAGATAGATAGATAGATAGATAGATAGATAGATAGATAGATAGATAGATAGATAGATAGATAGAGGCAGACTGCTGTTACCCGTTTTCTGAAAGTTCCAGAAACAAGAACTCTATATTCTTTTATCTTATATTTTGTATGTTTCTATAAGCATTGAAAAAAATGTTATCATGGCCATTAAAGTTTTGTGAAAATAATAACAAATGATGGCATGGCCGGGAACTTAAAAAGAAATGGTAACAGAGAAAGAGTTAATTAACTTACTTACTGCTTATTATTAATACAGAAGCATTCATAAAACATGTTGCTCAATGAAAGAGAGAGAAGAGTCATAATGTAATTTACTTGTAGTGCAGCAAGAGTTAAAGTTTTAGGTAAACTTTGGATGCTGCGTTGTAATGACGCTCCACACAGTCTTACGGTCCACAGTGCACTAAAGCTGCGTGAAAACCCTTAAAGGGACAGTTCATCAAAAAATATAAATTCTGTTGTTCCAAATCTGCATAAATTTCTTTGTTCTGATGAACGCAGAGAAAGATATTTGGAGGAATGTCTCCCACAGTAGGAAAAATAACAATGGCAGTCAAAAGTGCCCGAGAACTTTCCTACATTCTTCCAAATATCTTCTTTTGTGTTCAACAGAACAAGGCCATTTATAAATAAAATTGTCCAACTATGGTAGTCAATGGTGGCCAAGAACTGTTTGGTTACAAGCATTCTTCCAAATATCTTTCTCTGTGTTCATCAGAACAAAGAAATTTGAACAGATTTAGAACAACTTGATGGTGGGCAAATAAAAAAACAGAATTTTCATGTTCTGTTCCTTGAACCATAATGCTGCTGCCTTTTAAGAAATAATACAGGTGTGGGAAAACACTTACATGATAATAAGAAGAGGGTGGAGGTTTCCATCGTATCCAGGGGGCAAAGACATCTTCAGATCTAGGTCTGTAATTATTCATAAAAACAGTTACAACCTAACTAAAGGACGCCGTTGCTGTACCGTACTGCAAAGAAGTCTGGGTACCGGCTCATCAATATTCTAACCATTGGCAAATGAGCTCCCACGAGCCTGTTGGGTTCTAACAAGCTCTCATGCGCATTACGCACACACAAACCATCATACCGGGGCTGGATGTACAATGCATGTCAATGTATACACACGTGTTGACAGGTGCAAACCCCCCCAGAGTCTGTGTGCAGCTGTGAAGATCCAATTAACAAAACTGAAACAATTATCTGATTGATTTTTAAATGTAGTTGGCTTTTAAAAGGTTAAGATCAATTCGCGGTGAAGGAGAAATGCAATTTGTTATTTAAAGAATCTTTACCGTTGTTTTCGGTGGAAAATGTGCGGTAAAGCATCTCGGGAAGCCTTTTGGTGTCGAGAGATGTTGAAAGGAGGCTGTTGTCTTCCACCACTTTGTATTCTGCAAGAGCCGTACACAAACTTCAGTAGGTTTTGGCATAAACTCAACTCAGGATGATCTAGCATTTACAGAGTTTTTAACTATAAAATAAGACAGCAAAATTCAGGTTTGATGAAACAGTAGTGCATATTACTAAAATGTATGTCTTAAATATTGAGAATGATCGACAATTATTGAAAAATGTGCTGCCCAAAGTCTGAATGATATTATGATCCCTATGGCTTAGGTCCTCCGACACTGTAACCAATGGGATTTTTTCATCCATTTTATCTTCCAAAAGATGAAAGTTACAGACCTAATGCATTACAAACACCTTTTGCATACAACACAAAATTTTGCAAACACTAAACGCTGACATCTAATATACAACTATTTGACAAAATCGATGTTTTTCTGAAGGCAAATAATGGTTGACATCATAACAAGTCTTAACGAGAAAAATACAGCATCCCACTCACTGGATGGGTCACTTGTGCTGTGAATAGTCACTCTTGGGACACCCGGCCCTGTAAACATATGACAGATATGTAAAAGAATAACATGAGATATGTTTGTCTTTCATCTGCTTAAGTGTGTTGGTGAAATAAAGACATCTTACCCAAGCAGTGGAGAGTAAGATATGTCTTGTTAGGACTGAAGTCTGCTTTGTAGAAGTTACATTGTTCGAACAGGTTGCATGTAAGACACTGGCGATGAAACACTCCTCCCAGCTCCACACTAGGTGACAGGTACATATTTCATGAAAGCCCGTCATTGATTTGATCAAAATCACACTAAAGTCATTCTAAAACAGCTGTTTTTCATATGAGAAAAACATACAGTAAACAAGGATTCATTTTTTGTAAAAATTGAACAAATATTCAAATAAAAAAAATATTTTTGTGCATTTGTTACTATTTTGCACCATTGTAAAGCAGCGTTTACGGTAAATGCATATTAGTGCAAACAATAGAAACATAAGAAAGATATTGTATCCGGAACATGATATTCATAATGCTATAAAGCAAATGTGTTCCTCAAACTTTTCCGCCCATCTCGGCAACTCGGCTATCAAAACGCTACATCACAGGGAGTTCATGTGCAATTATTACTCTGTAAACTCATGTTTCTGATAATTCTGAGAGCACGTGAATGCAGCATAATATTAACATGGGTGCTCCTGCCTGACTTTTATGCTCCTGCCTGATTTTTATCCTTCTTTTCACCCTGAAAATCCACAGACCATATACTTCTATGTAATAAATAAGACATCTCTCTTTCTTCAGTCAATCTGGAGACACAGACTTACTGCCGGTACTCGGCCCAAGTTTTTTAAGTGTATTTGAAAAAATGCTAACCCCGCCTTTAAGTTTGTAATGCCATTCGTATTCCATCATCCTTTAAGCCTAACGCTGTACCTCTGCACTCTCTCCATATTGCTCGGAGGATTGCAATAAAAATCTATGAGAGCTTGTGGCCCTGGCAGAGCAAGTGAGAGGCTTAAAGCATTAATCAAAGGTTAGGGAACACACTTTAAATCCTCCCTCCCCTGCCCATCTCTCTTTCAAGCCCCCTTTCTCTCTCTCTAAGCCTGTTAAATGAATTAGCTGGGCTTCTTGCCTTGAGCTCACCAGAGGGGAAAAAACGTCATTGCTTTTCACAAATGTCCCCAATAAACACCTCCGTTCATTTAGACATACACTGGTAGACTTTAATGAATAATAACAAGTCGTCAATGAACAAGGGCTGGAGAATTGGAATTGTCTGTATGTATATAAGGAACACGGCGCATCGGTAATGAGGACACGGATGTCGAAAATCCAGACACATTATTGAGAATATGAAATATCTCACAACAGGGTGTGCAAATGCTGTCAGCCTGATTTAGATGCAAATATGCATCACAGCGTGAGAGGCACAGAATACAAAGACGGCGATGATAAAAAACTCAATTAGGACTGAAAAGACGTATTGGTTTGAGACAGGACTCACCTGTATAAGTGTCTGCTCTGCTGCGACTCCTCCGTACTCATGAAATATCTGCGGCAGAAAATTCACATTACGAAAAATCTTTCAGGAGTTGGCTACAGATGTTTGAGGTAGTATTTGTAGTCAAGTCATTTATCTTCTGTTAATAGTGCCCACAACCTTTATACTGACGAATAACAAGTAGGTTTGTTGTCAAGAATGTATGGAAATGGGTGACATGCAATCCTTTCTCTCAGTCCTGCCCTTGTGAAAGCTATTTGGATAAATGTGCAAATGAATATGTTGTAAATTGTGGCAAACAAAATAGTTTTGTTTAGGGGAAACATGGGAAAGTGTGTCACCACTGGTAAACAATTCGGTGGCAGATGTGTCAGCACTGAACAAGACCATGAAACGATTGTG